>NW_011494960.1:4165593-4196368 GCF_000754665.1 Bison bison bison | reverse complement strand
CCATAGATGGCAGCCCACCAGGCTCCCCTGTCCCTGGGATTCTCCAGGCAAGAACCACAGTCCACTCTCACATCCATACATGACCACAGGAAAAACCTCAGCCTTGACTAGACAGACCTTTCTTGGCAAAGTAATGTCTCTGCTTTTGAATATGCTATCTTTGGACATAACTTTCCTTCCAAGGAGTAAGCGTCTTTTAATTTCATGGCTGCAGTCACCATCGGCAGTGATTTTGGAGCCCAAAAAAATAAAGTCTGACACTGTTTCCCCATCTATTTCCCATGAAGTGATGGGACCGGATGCCATGATCTTCGTTTTCTGAATGTTGAGCTTTAAACCAACTTTTTCATTCTCCACTTTCACTTTCATCAAGAGGCTTTTGAGTTCCTCTTCACTTTCTGCCATAAGGGTGGTGTCATCTGCATATCTGAGGTTATTGATATTTTTCTGGCAATCTTGATTCCAGCTTGTGTTTCTTCCAGTCCAGTGTTTCTCATGATGTACTTGCTATAAGTTAAATAAGCAGGGTGACAATATACAGCCTTGACGAACTCCTTTTCCTATTTGGAACCAGTCTGTTGTTCCATGTCCAGGTCTAACTGTTGCTTCCTGACCTGCATACAGGTTTCTCAAGAGGCAGGTCAGGTGGTCTGATATTCCCATCTCTTTCAGAATTTCCCACAGTTTATTGTGATCCACACAGTCAAAGGCTTTGGCATAGTCAATAAAGCAGAAATAGATGTTTTTCTGGAACTCTCTTGCTTTTTCCATGATCCAGCGGATATTGGCAATTAGATCTCTGGTTCCTCTGCCTGTTCTAGAACCAGCTTGAACATCAGGAAGTTTATGGTTCATGTATTACTGAAGCCTGGCTTGGAGAATTTTGAGCATTACTTTACTAGCATGTGAGATGAGTGCAATTGTGCAGTAGTTTGAGCATTCTTTGGCATTGCCTTTCTTTGGGATTGGAATGAATATTGACCTTTTCCAGTCCTGTCACTGCTGAGTTTTCCAAATTTGCTGGCATATTGAGTGCAGCACTTTTACAGCATCATCTTTCAGGATTTGAAATAGCTCAACTGGAATTCCATCACCTCCACTAGCTTTGTTCGTAATGATGCTTTCTAAGGCCTACTTGACTTCACATTCCAGGATGTCTGGCTCTAGGTCAGTGATCACACCATCGTGATTATCTGGGTCGTGAAGATCTTTTTTGTACAGTTCTTCTGTGTATTCTTGCCACCTCTTCTTAATATCTTCTGCTTCTGTTAGGTCCATACCATTTCTGTCCTTCGAGCCCATCTTTGCATGAAATGTTCCCTTGGTATCTCTAATTTTCTTGAAGAGATCTCTAGTCTTTCCCATTCTGTTGTTTTCCTCTATTTCTTTGCATTGATCGCTGAGGAAGGCTTTCTTATCTCTTCTTGCTATTCTTTGGAAACTCTGCATTCAGATGCTTATATCTTTCCTTTTCTCCTTTGCTTTTTGCTTCTCTTCTTTTCACAGCTATTTGTAAGGCCTCCCCAGACAGCCATTTTGCTTTTTTGCATTTCTTTTCCATGGGGATGGTCTTGATCCCTGTCTCCTGTACAATGTCATGAACCTCTGTCCATAGTTCATCAGGCACTCTATCTATCAGATCTAGGCCCTGAAATCTATTTCTCACTTCCACTGTATAATCATAAGGGATTTGATTTATGGCCATCATCAAAAAATCTATGAAGAGTAAATGCTGAAGAGGTTGTGAAGAAAAGGGAAGCCTCTTATACTGTTGGTTGGAATGTAAATTGTTGCAGCCACTGTGGAAAACAGTAGGTTCCATGACTGTTGGTTTCACTTCCTTGGGCGTCTCTTCTTCCACTATCCTCTTTGGCAGCCAAAAAATTCCCTCATTCCACTTCCTCCCCATAGAAGGCTGGGGACCCGAGCGTTGTTTTGTTTCCTAAATGGTCATGGTCTCATTTAGTTTAAGATAGTATGGCTACTGTGAAAGAAGAGTAAAACTTAGTTACTTTTCTTATTCATTTAATTCCAGTCAGTTTTATGTACAAAGAGCCACATTCAAAATTAATCTTCATAACCTTGAAGTTACCCGGTTTTCATGGGGTAAGAGCCCAACGCTTAGGCATTTTGTCCAGCTGAAGGGATTAACCGGAACTGCTTTAATTTGCTTGGATGGTTTATCAAAGGGTGAGTGTCCAAACTCTTGCTGTGATCCTTGCCTCAGGGCTGAGTTTTGATTGGCTGCTCAAAGTATTTGTCAGTTTTATCTGTTTTATTATTTGGAGATGAGTAAAAGTTGTCAGTTTCAATGATACAAGTCCTGGAATTTCCAGACTCCGTTCTCTTTCATTTCCATCTACACGGTGGCCAATTCTTTTCTCTCTCATTTTGTATTCATTTGTTAGTGTTGCCATAACAAAGCACCACAGACTGAGTGGCTTCAACAACAGAAATGTATTGTCTCAGGATTCTGGAGGCTCCAAGTTCAAAATCAAGTTGTTGGCAGGCTGTGATCCTTCTGAAGACAGTGAGGGAATGATCTAAGTCTCTTTTTTTGGCATATAGGTGGATGTCTTGCTCTGTTTTTTCTCATCACATTATTTCTGCTCTATCTAAATTTCTGTGTCTAAATAACCCCTTTTAAAGTTTTTTAAACTTTTTTTTTTAAATTAATTAATTTTAATTGGGCAATAATTACTTTACAATATTGTAATGCTTTTTTGCCATACATCAACATCTTTTACTCATCAACATGAATTGGCCACAGATATACACATGTTCCTACCATCCTGAACTCCACCTCCCTCCCTACCTCATCCCTCTGGGTTGTCCCCAGGCATCGGCTTTGAGTGCCCTGCTTCATGCATCAAACTTGCACTGGTCATCTATTTTACCTGTGGTAATGTACATGTTTCAATTCTATTCTCTCAAATCACCCCACCCTTGCCTTCTCCCACTGAGTCCAAAAGTCTGTTCTTTACATCTGTGTCTCCTTTGCTGCCCTGCTTGTAGGATTATTGGTACCATCTTTCTAAATTCCATATATATGAGTTAGTATACAGTATTTGTCTTTCTCTTTCTGACTTATTTCACTCTGTATAATAAGCTCCAGGTTCATCCACCTCATTAGAACTGACTCAGATGCCTTCCTTTTTATAGCTGAATAATATTCCAGTGTGTATATGTACCACAACTTCCTTACCCATTCATCTACTGATGGAGATCTAGGTTGCTTCCATGTCCTATATATTGTAAGTAGTGCTGCAGTGAACATTGGGGTACATGTGTCTCTTTCAATTCTGGTTTCCTTGGGGTGTATGCCCAGCAGTGGGATTGCTGGGTTGTAAATTTCCCCCTTTTATAAGGGTGCTAGTCATATTGGATTTGGGCCCACCCTTTTGAACTGTGGCATTGAAGAAGACTCTTGAGAGTCCCTTGGACTGCAAGGAGATCCAACCAGTCCATCTAAAGGAGATCAGTCCTGGGTGTTCATTGGAAGGAATGATGCTAAAGTTGAAACTCCAATACTTTGGCCACCTCATGTGAAGAGTTGACTCATTGGAAAAGACTCTGACACTGGGAGAGATTGGGGGCAGGAGGAGAAGGGGACGACAGAGGATGAGATGGCTGGATGGCATCACCAACTCGATGGACGTGAGATTGAGTGAACTCCGGGAGTTGGTGATGGACAGGGAGGCCTGGTGTGCTGCCGTTCATGGGGTCGCAAAGAGTCAGAGACGACTGAGCGACTGAACTGAACTGAACTGAAAGACCTCATATTAACCTGTTACCTTAGTAAAGACCCTGTTTCCAAATATGGTCACATTTTGAGTGACACCACATACTGGGTGTTAAGACTTCAACGTATGAATTTTGGGGAACTCAGTTCAATGCATAACACACTGCTTTCCCATAAAGTCCTTGCCAAATGTTGCCAATAGTAATCGAGACATACTAACTTTCTGTTTTTCAAGCTCACCAGGTACATTTTTCTCTTCCAGGATTTTCAGATGATAGCTTTAGCAAATATTTATCACTGTGCAATAGGAATAAACATTTTCCTAGCCTCCAAAAATACAGATTCTTTCTGCCTACTGCCAGAAGCCAATGCAACATATTTTTAGTTTATTTCTTATTGTTGTGTTACAGCAACACCTCATTTCATGTATTGACAAGAAGGGTAGGTGTTGCAGTTAACAGCCTTCAAATCTTACTCATTTACAAGATCAAGAGTTTATTTCTAGCTCATGCTGTGTGTCAGTCATGAATTGGTTACCTCTCTGCTTCATGATTTTTGCTCTCTGAGATCTAGTGCGATCTCTGGCTGTAGCCTGGCCATTGGTATAGCAAAGGGAAAAGGAAATGAAGCATCCACTGGCTCTTAATGCTACTGGTCGGAAGTGACATGTGTCACTTCTGCTCCTGCGTCATTAGCCAAAGCAAGTTGTATCGCCAAGCTTTAAATGAGGGGAGATGGGGAGCACAGTTTCCTTCCAGTGATGGGCAGGAAATATTTGTAAGCATGTTAATAGTCTAGAATCACAGGCTGAGTAGTTTTAGGGATGTTCAGAGAGTTAGTGGACGGAGTTTGACACCTTGGGAAAACTAGAGCACTGGGTAAAGAGAAGGACTTCGCCTTTGGGAATGAGAGTTAGCACCAGAAGAATCTATCTTTCATCAGAGACTTAACAGGTTAACATCTCAGAGTTGAAAGCATCCTTGGAGGTGGCGTAGTAAGCTGTATACTCTAGAATTTCAAGTTGCTGTTCTGCCATTTAGTAGCTGTGACTTTTGTCAAGTGACTTGACCTCTCTCTCTTTCTCATTTGTTAAGGGCAATAGCGGTGTGGTCCAGGAATGTTTTGAGTGTTTCGTTTCCACTATATGGTGCCTATGTAACCTTGGACAAGATACTTGACTTATATACACCTTAATTTCTTTATCTGTAAAATGGAGATAATAACAGTATGTCTTTCACGGGGTTGCTAAAAGGTTTTGGTGGTTTGAAACATTTAAACCAGTGTCTGGTTGGTAGTAAATGCTCAATAAATGCTCATGATTGTAGCTACAGTTAGCTGGGGTGATACACAGTGCCAGATATACAGCGGGCACACAGTACATATGAAACCATTGCTTTCTGCACTAATGCTTTATTGAGGGCCCTGAGTCTAAGAAGTTGAAGCAGAGGAGAAAGAAGAGCAAATATAAGACAGCATCACCAAGCAGGTCATAGGTTCCTGGCAAGTTGATTGCTCCATCTGGGTGTATTCATAGAAGTCACATATTGCCACCACCTCTTCTAATAGTCCATGCATTAAGGGGGGAAGGGAGAAGAATTTATCTGTTGACTCCCAAATCTCATAGGTCCAAATTCCCACCATGAAGCATCTACATACCCTCACATTTGGGTTGCATGTGTGTGGATGCCGTGTGGGTCCTGAGATGTCTCCTGCCTTCATGGCATCAGGGAGACCCCAAGCATGAGATGAAGGTGGGTGGCCTGATGAGAGGGGAGGAGACCTTAGAGCATGCATCTGCGAGATGAGAGTAGCTGGGAGCAGCTCCATGGTGCTGTGCTGGTGATGGCAGCCTTGTGGCTGCCTCACTGTAGGTCTAGTGTGAGTGGCTGCCAGGGCCCTGTCTGTCCTGAAAGCCAAGCAGGTTCATCAGTCTGGGTGTCCTATAAACATAATCACCTCTTTTCTCACTTTATAGGTGAGGAAACAGATATCCAGAGTGCGAAAGGATTTATTGAAGGTAATACTGCTTGTTAGTTGCAGAATAAAAACTATTAATAGAATCCAGTTTTTATGATGAGTTAGTTCTGGGGTTTTCTCATCTCTGACCCCTGGTTCAGTTCTAGCTAATCTCCCTCCCTCTGTCCACCCATCCCAGCATCCATCCATCATCTCTGTGCTTGCCATTTACTGAAGGCCTCCTTTGTGTTTGGGTTATGCACTTCTCACAGAAGAGTACAGTACTAGGACAGGAGAAAAACTGCAGTCCCCTCTTTCTTCCCCCTTTCTGTCCTCTTCTGCTGTGGTGGTGGGGAAGGTAAGCCAACAGGGAGCAAATTGAGTGCACTCCAGATGCTTGGTAGATGGAATGACTGAGGTTGTCCGGGCCAAGGGAAAAGGAAAGCTGCTGTTCCATCTCTGGCTTGAGCTATGCTGTACTGGCAGCAGCTCTCAAACATCAGAAGATGGATTTCCAAGGAGGATACCAGCTTCTCTGAATCTCACGGGACCTTAGGCGTAGCCTCCCCATAGGACCAAATCATTGAAGGGCCTAGTGGCTTGCTAACTGCAAGGCTCCAGGTCGGAACTGTGAATTATAGGCAGGTCCTTGCCTGATTCCTATCTTTCAGCAAGTGAGAGTGTAGTTGGAAGATAAAGCAAATAAATAAAATATTATTAATAGTGCTGCCTTATTGAGATTAAGACCTCACAGTTATTGTGTTCATTAGGAGGTACCTGTCATATCTCAGCGATCTCAACTTGAGTAAGTTGAATAAGCTTTGAGTAAGTTGAACAACCTGAATAAGCTTTAGGGAGTCTGTGGGCCCCCTGAATTTGCACATAAAGCTTGTATGTCTATATATTTTTTGGGGGGAATGGTCTACTGTTCCCATCATATTCCCAAAGATGTGTGCAGTCCTTACAAATAGAATTCACTCTACTGGATTCATTTTCATAGCGACCCTAATTCTTCAGGTGCAAAAGCCAAGGCCAATAAAGGTTATGGGGCTGAATCAGCACCTGGACCCAGACCTCTTTGACCTCAGACCTTCTGGTTGACCCACCTGGCCACAGTGTACTCCCTCCCACAGCGTTCGTAAGAAATCGAAGCAAGCAGCTCTCCTTTGTGCCTGGGAATGAGTGTGACTGCTGCTTTGAACAGAAAGCACACACATTGTGACAAAGACCTGAGACTCTGGGTCAGTCAGCCTGCAGAGCAGTGGCCCAAGGGCAGCACACCTGCCATCGGGTTCCTGAAGGTGCGTGGGGAGGGTCGTGGCGGTCAGCTGTCCCTGTACCCACAGAGGCCAGGGCCAGTGCCTGGCTGCAGGAGGGACTCCCTGACTTCTGAGTGGCTGTTGGAAGGAGGGGTTAAGTCTCCTGAGCAGTCAGAGTTGGCTCTAGCTTAAGTTTTTTTTTTTTGGTAAGATTTATTTTTTTTAAATTATTGAATTGAAGGATAATTGCTTTACAGAATTTTGTGGTTTTCTGTCGTACATCAACAAGAATCAGCCATAGGTATACCCATGTCCTCTCCTCCCAAACCTCCCTCCCCATCCCACCCTTCAGCCTGTCACAGAGTCCCTGTTTGAGCTCCCTGAGTCATACAGCAAATTCCCATTGGCTATCTATTTTACATATGGTATTGTAAATTTCCATGTTAAAGGGTTTTTTTTTTTAAGTTATTTATTTTGTCTGCACTGAGTCTTCGTTGCTGCAGGTGGGCTTTCTCTAGTTGTGGCAAGTTGGGGCTACTCTTGTTGCAGTACTCGGGCTTCCTATTGTGGTGGCTTTTCTGGAACATGGGCTCTAGAGTGTGGACTTCAGTACTTATGGTGCATGGGCTTAGTTGCTCCATGGCATGTGGGATCTTCCCAGACCAGGGGTCAAAACTGTGTCCCCCTCATTGGCAGGTGCATTCTTAACCACTGGATTACCAGGGAAGCCCTGTCTTGAATAGTTTTGTTTAAAATCAGGGGAAGATATGTCATCTTTGAAGGCTTCCTATGATCACCATTTTTCTCTGTGTTTCTAAATCCACTGTAATCTCCTGGTATCTGAAGGCCAGAGGTGAGTTCGATGGTGTGTCCAGGCCTGGGTTCTCTGGTATCTGCAGGCTGAAGCTCTAGCAGCGGGATTTCACACCCACACCCTTTAACTTTGCCCTTCACCTTGAGATATGCAGTTCTGCAGATGCCCAAGGAGGTCTGCACCTCCTTGCTTTGTGAGAGCTTTCACACCTGGGCAAGCTGCAAGCCTACAGAAGTGACCTGGTTAGGTTCTGCTGAGTGAATTGAGACCTGGTTGTGGCTGGATGAAAGAGGAAGGGAAAGCTGGAGCTTCTGTAATTCATAGTTGAAAGAAGCTTCCAGAACTACAGAACTGCATCTGAACTAGGTCAGAAGCGAGGTCACCGTGAGGGTGTGCATAAGAGCTATGGTGTGGTATGTGTGAAGTTATGTGAATGAATGGATGCCTGTGGCTTCAGGAGTGTGACGTGGGCCTGGGACTGTGTGTATGTGGTAATGAAGACCTGGGTTTGAATTCCAGACCCACTGTTTATAAGCGGGGTGGGTTAATTAATTTCTCTCTCTGTGTGTCAGTTTTCCGGCCTGTCAAATAAGAATAATAACCACTTCACAGAGTTACTGTGAAGATCAAAATAAAAACATGCAAGAAAAATGTGAAGTACGTGCTTAGCGTTAGTAAGTGTTGAGTCAATGGCAGACGTTAGTGTTTGTAATGGGAGTAGGTGTGTGTGTACATGTATGGTAAGTTGTGCATACGTGTGTGCACACACGGAGGTTTTATCCCTGGCTGCCCTAGCAGACTCTCTTTAACTAAGGCACTTCCCTCATTTAAGACTCACTGATGTTTCTCCAAAGCTCCTTTTCCAGAGGAGAATTTCACAGTGAATCTCCACCGGGAGCCAGCCTTGCCAGGATTTGCCTTGGTTTCCCAACGGGTCTGTTCAGTTTTTGCACTGCCTATTTGCATCTCTTTCTCACCAGCCATCATTTTCAAGTCCCTCCCCTGTCACTGGTGGAGGGAGAATGTGATGGGGGACAGGTTAGATGGTCTCATGTACATTGGGCTCCGTTCCTTCCATCTGAGACCTACCTGCACGTCGCTCTTTCCTCCTGCCTGCTCCCTCTTGGTTCCTATGGAGTGAGTGGAAAAGGATACTTGGGTTCCTCCTGTGTTAAGTTCTACCTTCAGTTCTCATCAGCTTTTTGTGGTCAGTATGGCTGCATTTTCTCTGCTTTGAGATTCACCTTTTGCCTTGAACATGGTGTTAATATATCTTACCATCAATGTGTACATATAGTCACTGAAGGTGATATTGCTTACCTTTGCTTATCTCTAAAGCTGTTACTAAAATAATAGTGCAGCTTAGAGGGGCACTTCTTAGACCTTCCTCTCAGCACTTGTAACCTTATATTTTAATGATCTAAGGCCGATTCATCACCCACATTGGGACTATGGGTGGGGCAGGAGGGACTCAGCCTGGCTTCTGAGCAGTCAGGCATGTCTGGGGCTCTCTGCTCGGGCTGGGTTGAATGAGTGTGTTGATAAGGTGTGGCTCCTCCTTGGAGGAGCCCACAGGCTGGCGGGCCTTCATTGCCTCCTTTGCTATGACTTTTATTCTGCATTAAAAGCTTGAGATACTCCTATAGTTTTGCTGTCCGGGTCCACACCAGAAGAGTCTGGTTAGGGAGGCAATACAAGTATGTGTGAAAAGATGATGAGCTACATGGGACATCACTGGTGTTCCTGAACGGCTCCCAGGTGGTGGGTGCTGTTGCAGGGCTGAGATTGAGAGATGACTCTGGGCTGGCAGGAATCGGAAGGACTTGCAATAGCAATGGAAGAATGAGTAGGGATGGGTGAGGCTGAGAGGGGGAGAGGCATATCGTTCAGGAGGAATAAGGACTGAGAGGGCCCTGATCAAGGGACAGTGAGAAGAGAATTTGGCTCGAATAATGAGTTCAAGTGAGAATGCATAGAAGGGAGGTTAGGGCCTGGCTGTGAAAATATCTGAATGCCAGGCTTGGGAAGTCATGGCAGGGAAAGCATGGGCTTTGTTACTGTTTAAACCTGAGTTCATTCATTTGTTTTTTCAAGAAGACCTTAATTGAAATGCCAGTGCTGGGAACACAGTGGGGAATATGAAGACCAGCCCCTACCCTTGCTGAACTTATATTCTACTAGATTTAAGTCCTAGCTTTGTTATTTACATCCTGGGCAAACATCAAGAAGTTCCTAAAACTCTCCAGGTCTCAGTTCATCTGTGAGGAGAGGAGTGTGTCATGCTCAGTTGCTCATTCATATCTGACTGTCTGCAACCCCCTGGACTGTGGCTAGCCAGGCCATCGCTAAATGAAATCACATGAAAACAAAAAAACAACTGTGTATCCAAGTGATGTTCGCTCCTCTTTCCTCTTTCTCCTTGCCATTTCTGTTTCCTCATGTTTTTCCATTAGCTTTGATCTATGCCTGCTGCTCTGAAAGAAGGACATTGTACTGTTTTAACTGCCACTGGGACTGCCAACTACAGCTTAGCACTCTCCATAGGTACTTAGCTTCATGTATTTGCCTCCTGGGAGTGACTGTAAATTGGCGTTGATTGAGGTTCATGAGAAGTAGATATTAACCTACATGTGCCTTGGGAATTTCTCCAGGATGACTGCAAATTCAGAGTGTGCTCTGAGCTCAAGCTGAACCACACCTAGAAAGAACTAGGTTGGGAAAACAGACCAGAAAGGGCAGGAACAGATGGAGATGGGAAGCAGAGTTGGAGGAAGGGAGCATGGCAGATGAGAAGAGTAAAGGAGCCCAGGCTAAGGGGAGACTCTACTAGGGAGGGGTGTAGAAACTCCTGTAAATATTTGTTGAATGTCTGCCACATACCTGTTGATGTCCAGCTGCTAGAGCTACAGCAGTGAATAAAACAAATTCCCTGCCCTCATGGAGCTTGTGTAGGATCAGATAATAAGTTCACTAACAAAGAAATTACAAGGTAATTTTGAACAGAGATGAGGACCATTTATTTATTTATCCAACACAATTTTTAATGTCTTCTGTTTGCTAGTTATTATTCTATGCTATGCTAAGTCACTTCAGTTGTGTCCGACTCTGTGCGACCCCATAGACGGCAGCCCACCAGGCTTCTCTGTCCCTGGGATTCTCCAGGCAAGAACTTCAGTGTGTCCGACTCTGTGGACCCCATAGAGGCAGCCCACCAGGCTCCTGTCCCTGGGATTCTCCAGGCACCATGAAAGTGAAAAGTGAAAGTGAAGTCGCTCAGTCGTGTCCGACTCTTAGCGACCCCATGGATTGCAGGCTACCAGGCTCCTCCATCCATGGGATTTTCCAAGCAAGAGTACTGGAGTGGGGTGAGTTATTATTCTAGGTGCTGAGAATATAGCAAGGAAGGGGACAGTCTTTCCCCTCATGGACTTTGCATTCTAGTGGTGGCATGTCAATCAGTAGATAAATAAATATACAGTAAGGCTCAGTTAGTGATAAGTACTATTGGGAAAAAGGACAATAACAGAGTACAGGTGCTTAGAAGAAGCCTCAAGAAGGAGATGATATTAGAATCAAGACTTGCCTGAAGGAATAGAAGAAGCCATGTCATAACCTAGGGGGAAAGCATATGAAGTAGATGGAACTTCAGGTACAGAGGCTCCAAGCTTGATGACTTTGAGGAAAATCTAGAAGGTCAAGGTGACTCAGGTGAAGAGTGCGAGGGTGAGAGTACTGGGAGTTATGATCAGAGAGGTAAGCAAAGCCCAGATCATATGGACTGGCCAAAAAGAAAATCCCGAATGAACTTTGAGCCAGCTCAATATTTGGCCTTGAAGATTTGGGCTTGGACTTTATTTTCCATGGGTGAGGAACAGACTGTAGGAGGATTTTGAGTGGGGCAATGATGCATGATTTACATTTTTGAAATATGACTGGCTGCTCTGTGGAGGATAAAATGCACAGAGTCAAGGCTGTACTAGAGACATCAGACGGGAGGTGATCCGCCGGGGTCCAGGGAAGATGATCGCTTTGACCGCACCGTGCAGGAGGCAGTCAGAAGCGTTCAGGTTCGGGATGCATTTTGCAGGTAGAGACAACAGGACTTATGAATCTGTGATCAACTGAAGGGCTGGAGGGATCTAGTGGAGTCGAGGCTGCCTCCTCCTCGTTGCTGCTGGGAAGACTCGTGGGGGTGCTGCTGTCATTGTCCTTTCAGGTCATGTTGTGTTTGGGGAGCCTATCTGCTGTCCACAAGGAGAAGTGAGGCATTGGACCCTACACGTCCAGAGTTGAGGAGAGAAGGGGGCTGGAGGCATATCTCTGGGAGCCATCAGCATGAATGTGGTATCTGAGGCCAAAGGAATGATGGAATCATGTGGGACAGCGGCTTTCAGAGTATTGTCCATGGACGAACGGTGGTGGTTATAGCACCTGGGGACTTGTTAGAAATCCAGATTTTCAAGCTCCTCCCCAGACTGACTGAAGCAGAAATTTTGGGTGTGGAGTCCAGTGATGTGAGTTTTATAAAGCCCTTCAGATAATTCTGGTACAAACTCAAATCGAGTGTTGAGGGGTGAGTGTAGCCAGAGAGGAGGTCCAAAGATTGATCCATGGGTCCCTCAATGTGTAAAATCTGGAGGAGGAGAAGCCAGCAAAGGGAAATGAAAAGAATCAACCTGGAATTTAAGAGGAAGACACAGCAGGCTTTGTAATACATGCCAAATGTTTATGAATAAGATGGTGGAAGGTTGGGTCAAATGCTGCCAAAGATTGAAGGAAATGAGGACCCCAAATGATCCAGTTGGTTTGGCAAGATAAGCATCTTTTCCTAGCCTTGACTATAGCAGTTTCAGTGAAGAGTGGCTGTGGCAAAACTTTTTGAAAAAGGATGTTAAGTTTAAGAGTAAAATGAAGGCAAAGAAGCAGAGTCAGCAAGTGTAGGTAAGAGTTATCAAAGGTTTTGTTATGAAGAGGAACAGTGAAAAGCAGCAGCTGCTGGAAAGTGACTTGGTCTAGGGAAGTTTCTGTTATGTTTTGTGTTAAGACAGGAAAGGAAAAAAGTGGAAGTGTTAGTTGCTCAGTCGTGTCCGGCTCTTTGCGACCCCATGGACTGTAGCCTGCCAGGCTCCACTGTCCTTGGAATTCTCCAGGCAAGAATACTGGAGTGGGTAGCCATTCCCTTCTCCAGGGGATCTTCCCGAATATCTAGGCCACCAGGGAAGACCTTTAAGACAGGAGATGTAACATATTTGAAAGTGAGTGGTAATAATGTAGTGGAGACAATTAATGATGCAGGAGATAAAATCTACAAACCTCTAGCCAGGCTTACCAAGAAGAAAAGAGAGAGGACGCAAACAAAACAAGAAATGAAAGAGGAGAAATAACAACCAATACTACAGAAATGCAAAAAATCAGAAGAAAATACTATGAACAATTCAGTTCAGTTCAGTTCAGTCGCTCAGTCATGTCCGACTCTTTGTGAACCCATGAATCACAGCATGCCAGGGCTCCCTGTCCATCACCAACTCCCAGAGTTCACTCAAACTCATGTCCATCTGTCGTCCCCTTCTCCTCCTGCCCCCAACCCCTCCCAGCATCAGAGTCTTTTCCAATGAGTCAGCTCTTCGCATGAGGTGGCCAAAGTATCGGAGTTTCGGCTTTAGCATCAGTCCTTCGAATGAACACCCAGGACTAATCTCCTTTAGAATGGACTGGTGAACAATTACATGCCAATAAATTGGATAACCTAGGTGAAATGGACAAGTTTCTAGAAACACACAGCCTGCTAATACTGAGTCAAGAATAAACAGGTAATTGGAACAGACTTATCACTAGAAATGAAATAGAATCTGTAATAAAACTCCCTGCAAACAAGAGTCTGAGACTAGATAGCTTCATTGGGGAATTCACCATTCACAAGGATGGTTCAACATAAGCAAATAAATGAGGTACACCATATTACAAAAGGAAAGTAAAAAACCGCATGATCATCTCAAAATATGTAGAAAAAGCATTTGACAAAACTCAACATTCATTCATGATAAAAACTCTCACCGAAGTGGGTATAGAGGGAACATATCTCAGATAATGAAAGCCATTTATAAAAAACCTCATACTCATTGAAAATCTGAAAGCCTTCCCACTAAATTCAGGAACATGGCAAGGATTTCTGCTCTCACTGTTTTCAACATAGTATATGAAGTCTTAGCAATCAGAGAAGGAAAAAAAATGTATCCAGATTAGAAGCAAAGAGGTAAAACTGTCACTATTTGCAGATGACATGATATTCTATAGAGAACTCTAAAGCCTCTATGAAAAGCTTATTGGAATTAACAAATGAATTCAACTCGATAGCAGGATATAAGATTAATTTACAGAAATCTGTTGTGTTTCTTTACATTAATGCTAAAATATCAGAATAAAAAAAACTACATGCTGAAAATTATAAAACATTGATAAGAGGAGTTGAAGATGATTCAAAACAACATAAAGCTCTCTTGTGCTCTTGAATTGGGAGAATTCAATATTGTTAAAATGGCTATGCCACCCAAAGCAATCTACAGATTTAATGCAGTCCATATCAAAATATCCATGAGATTTTTCACAGAACTAGAACAAATAAGGGCTTCCCTGGGTGGCTCAGATGGTAAAGAATCTGCCCATGATGCAGGAGACCCAAATTCTATCTCTGAGTTTGGAAGATCTCCTGGATAAGGAGATGGCAACCCACTCCAGTATTCTTGGAGAATTCCATGGACAGAGGAGCTTGGTGGGCTACAGTACATGGGGTTGCAAAGAGCTGGACACAATTGAGCTACTAACACTTTTACTTTTCAAAACAAATAATCTAAAATTTATATGGAACCACATAACACCCAGAATTGCCAGGGCAATCCTGAGGGAAAAGAACAGAGCTGGAGATATAACCCTTCCATATTTTTTCCTATGTTACAAGTTTCGGTAATCAAAACAGTGTGGTATGGGCACAAAAACAGACATAGATCAACGGAAAGGATAGAGAGCCCAGGAATAAGCCCATACACCCATGATGAGTTAGTCCATAACGAAGGAGGCAAGACTACACAATGGAAAAAGGCTTGAAAACTGGACAGCTACATGTAAATCAGTGAAATTAGAACATCCCCTCACACCTATATAAAAATAAACTCAAAATGGCTTAAAGACCTAAATACAAGACCTGACACCATAAGCTTCCTAGAAGAGAATAAAGGTGAAGCATTCTACGACGTATTATAAATCACAGCAGTATTTCTTACGTCAATCTCTTAAGGCAAAAGACATCACACAAAAACAGACAAATAGGACCTAATCAAGCTTATGAACTTTTGCAGAGCCAAGGCAGCATAAACAAAGTGAAAAGACAGCCTATGGAATGGGAGAAAAATATTCCAGTGATGTGAGTGACAAGGGATTAATATCCAGAGTATACAGATATATTGAGGAAACAACCCAATAAAAAAATGGGCAGAAGACCTAGACAGACATTTCTCAAAAGAAGACATAAGCCAACAAGCACGTGACAAGAGACTCAACATCGCCAGTTATTGGAAAAATGCAAATCAAAACTACAGTGAGGTATCACCTCCCATCAGTCAGTATGGCCTTCATCAAAAAGTCTGCAAATGCTGGAGAGGGTTTGAAGAAAAAGGAACCCTCGTATACTCTTGCTGAGGATGTATATTGGTGCAGACACTATGGAAAACAGAATGGAGTTTCCTTAAAAAAGCTAAAAATAGAGCTACTATATGATCCAGCAAATCCACTTCTAGGTATGTATCTGGAAAAAACTAATTAAAAAAGGTACATGCACCCCAGTATTCACAGCAGCACTATTTGCAATAGCCAAGATGTGGAAGCAGCCTGCATGTCCAACAACAGATGAATGGATAAGGAAGATGTGATGTATTTATACAATGGAACACTGCTCAGTCATAAAAAGAACTAAATATTGCCATTTGCAGCAGCAGGAATAGACCAGGAGAATATTATGCTTAATGAAATAACGGAGACAAACATACTATATGATATCACTTATATGTGGAATCTAAAAATTTATACAAATGAATCTATGTATAAAATAGAAGCAGACTCATAGACATAGAAAGTAAACTTGTGGTCAGTAAAGGGGAAGGGGAAGGGAGAGGGATAAATTAGGAGAATGAGATGAACAGATACAATGCTCTTTATAAAATAGATAAGCCACAAGGATGTACTGTATAGCACAGTGAATTATACTCATTTTGTTGTAATAACCTATAATGCAATATAAGCTGCAAGCTCCCCCAACGGAACCATTATGCTGTGTACCTGAAACTATCTCAATATTATGAGTACCTATGTGCTGTGCTGTGCTTGGTCACTCAGTCGTGTCCGACTCTTTGTGACCCCATGAACTGTAGCCTGCCAGGCTCCTCTGTGCATGAGGATTCTCCAGGGCAAGAATACTGGAGTGGGTTGCCATGCCCTCCCCCAGGGATCCTCCCAACCCAGGGATAGAACCCAGGTCTCCCACATTGCAGGTGGATTCTTTACAGTTTGAACTACCAGGGAAGCCCATAAGTAACTGCTGCTGCTGCTAAGTCACTTCAGTCGTGTCCGACACTGTGCGACCCCATAGACGGCAGCCCACCAGGCTCCTCTGTCCCTGGGATTCTCCAGGCAAGAACACTGGAGTGAGTTGCCATTTCCTTGTCCAATGCATGAAAGTGAAAAGTGAAAGTGAAGTCGCTCAGTCATGTCTGACTCAGCGACCCCATGGACTGCATCCTACCGGGCTCCTCCATCCATGGGATTTTCCAGGCAAGAGTACTGGAGTGGGGTGCCATTGCCTTCTCCGACATAAGTAATTATACTTCAGTAAGTAAAAAAGGATGATACAGGAGAGGGGGATGGCTAATAGTAAGAGGGAGGTCCTTGAACAGGTGGGAGGGGTTGTAATTCCAGACGGGGGTGGGGAGCTGATCCTTGGCAGTTGGAGGGAAGGCAGGGGGTACAGGGAGTCACAGCAGACATTGAATACAGAGGATAATGCATACAGGGCCATGAGGTTGGTAGACTTAAAGGTGCAAAGATGAGGTCATTTTCTCTAGTTGCTCAGTGAAATAAGAAGTGAGGTCATCCACAGAAGGCTTGGGGCGGTGGTGGAGGTTTGAAGCGAGAGAAATAAGTGTGAAATAGATGAAAATAAAGTGGGTTATGTGATGTGATAGAATGTTCTCCTCATGCACTCTCTCTGTCCTCATGGGTAGCAGGTGAGAGGGCCAGGAGGGGATCAGAGCTTCTCCCACAGGGCACCCTGACCCTCCCACAGGGGCCCCCGGAGCCCCAGCTGCCCACTGGCTGAGGAGGACTGCTTAATAACACACAGGGATGGTGCAGACAAGGATTCCAAGATACCCTCAGATTCCAAGATGCACTCAGCCCAGAGTTGAAGCTGAGCCCCTTTCACTGTGGTTTGGGATGGTCTCTAGAAGTTCTAGAACCATCTTGGCTTTTCTCCCCATCCAGAGAGAACAGAAGTCTACTTGGTCCAAAGGGTTTCTCAGGCCTGTGCTCTGTTGACCGTTGTTTAAAATGTGGCATTATTTACTGTTTTTATCTTTTAAATTGTAAAGTACTTTTCCCACTGTATAAAGGAAATAATCCTAACATTTATAAAGCAAAAACCAGTCATTTTCAGGCTTTTTCTCCCTCCTTCCTCCCCTTAGTCGTGCATGGCATTCTCGCTACTGTTAATTTTTGTTTTCTTACTCTCATTTTTATTATCTTCCTGGGCTCTTGAGTCTCATAGTTTGGTTTCAGTCTTGGCCCTCCAGCTTGCTGTTTTGTTTCTTCATACCGAAAGGGAGCAGAGCTCCCTGGATGTAGCTAATTATGAAATTTGGGGCAGGGAAACATCAAGATGGCTCTGGGTTATCTAATTTCAGATGTGTCTGGGTTCATGCAAAAAGTGGCCAAGAGGCAAACTGAAAAGGCTCCCCTTGGCTAAGGTGGGGCAATTTACTTATCAAAAGCAATAATTACGACCATCAGTTGAAATAAATTGTTACTGGCAATCTGTGAATCCATAATAATGGTCCAAAGGTATATGACACTGAACAAATTCTTTAACTTCTCTATGCCTCAGTTTCTCCATATGAAATAGGGGGACAGTGGTAGTATCCACCCCATATTGTAAAGGTTAAGGAACTTAAAGATTGTAAAGATTAAGGAGCATACTTTCTGCAGAGAGATTAGCAAGCAGTTGGCACGTCATATACAATAAGCATCAACAATACTTCACATTATCATTGGCATTATTTCTGTGGAATGCTCAGTATTCTATTTGTAAAAATTCAGAGTGGGCAACGGCACTCTGAATTGAAACCATCAGGAATTGTTGTTTGTATTTATATGTGAATTTGATGTTGTTCTTCCCCACTAGGTATAAGCTTCATGAGTTGGCTAATTTGTGGTGTTCAGCTACTGCATCCTAGTAATATTCAGTTGAGTGGCAGAAGGAGGTGTTTATACAAACTAAAAGCAGAGAAAATGTAATATAAAGGATTGTAAGATCATTGCAAATGTTTCTACTGAGGGTTGGAGGGGTGTGTACATGAGTGCACGTGTGTGTCCATGCGTGTGTGTTTTCTGGGAAAGCATCCCAAGAGAGGATGCTCTGAGCCTTGGTGGGTGGGGGCAGGTTGAGGAGCAGACAGGAGACATCTGGGCTGGAATGCTGGTGCCTGGCAGAGCGCTGGTGCATGGAAATGCTCAGGGCAAACAGACTGGATGAATGGGAAAGAAAGGGGCTGAGGTGCTGTCAGGGGCACTGGGTTTTCTGGGCCCAAGGGGTGAAGATGATGGGGAATCACTGATGGTTTTAATCAGGAGCATTTCAGCTCAGACATAAGGTCCTGGGAGAGAATAGTTTGAGCTGCCGTGAAATAAAAATCTGGGTCACTTTGCAGCTTGTACTCTTTTAAGAAAATGTGATGTTTTTTTAAAGAGGCTGTTTCTTTTTTCCCTTCATTCTTCTCTGGTAAAATTCAGAGGAGGGCTCCAGATTTGGACCTGGATTCAAGACCCAACTTGGCCAGGACTAACTGCATGAACTTGGACCATGTCCCTGATTTGTAAAGTGGGGGAGATAGTACCCGTTTCCCAGGGGTTTGTGAGTTCCTGGGGAGGTGATGTGTGGGGAGGAATTCTGTAGACTAGGTAAGAGCAACTCTGTAGACTAGGTAAGAGCCGTGGACATGCCAGGGATGGCGCTTCTTTCTTTATTCCTTGGAGGTGGCGGTGCCCTGGTCCTTAACCCCAGGAAATGGAGCCAGGCTTGCTTAAATTAGTGTGTTCCTTGAAAGTGTGGTTTTAATTGGAGCATCAACTCATTGAGGTGTGAGGATTGGGGGCAGAGGTGAGAGGGCCCTTTTATCACCAGAGAGCCATGATGTCCAACACAGTTGCCATAAATCGCAGTGGCTATTTCAATGTGAATTATTGAAAATTAAATAAAAACTGAAAATGCAGCTCTTCCGTGGCAGTAGTCACATTTCAAGGGCTCAGGAGTCACACTGCACTGGCTACTGTATTGGACAGCACTGCTGTCATTGTGGAATATTCTAGAGGGTGCATTGCCTATGAAGAGGTAGGGTGGGAGCTCACAGGGGTCAGGAGAAAGCACCAAGAAGATGGTGGGGGCTTGGCAGCACCTTCCAGGGTCTGCTGACATTGCCCAGTGGTACCTTCAGAGGGCAGCCCTCAGATAAGAGTGCTCATGCAGTGGCAGTACCACTCTGTCCTCCAGGCTGTATTTGGGGATGGGCAAGACTGAGCGACTTCACTTTTCACCTTCATGCATTGGAGAAGGAAGTGGCAACCCACTCCAGTGTTCTTGCCTGGAGAATCCCAGGGATGGCAGAGCCTGGTGGGCTGCCATCTATGGGGTCGCACAGAGTCGGACACGACTGAAGAGACTTAGCAGCAGCAGCAGCAGCAGCAGGACACTTACCACACTCATCAGGTTGTTTTTTTGGGAGTCAGATGCTCCCCATCAATGAATGCTGCCTCTTAGATTTGTGCTGTGCCTTGTAGCTTTTAAACGTTCCCAGTAGACGAGAACCCAGCTCTTGTCTGCCAGTATTTACATTTTCTGTTGAGATAGCGAGAGTGGAAGTTGCAGCAGAGTAAAAGCCCTCTCTGCTTTCTGTCATCCTCTTGACAGCGTCTTCTCAGACACCTTGAGCTGTGAGAGTGACAGGGGACCCCTTGCTCAGCTGATGTGCAGTGGGATTTGGGTGGGATTCAGCTGGGTAACTGACAGACCTGTTCGTGGACATCTTCCCCGGCTACTCCCGGGGCACAGAGAGAGGATGTGACCTCCTCTCACTGTCTGCGGGGCTCCCCAGGGGAGTGACGGATATATATTGGGGGTGGAATTGGAAAGGCCGTTGGGGGATGGTCCGGAAAACTCAAGTGGGTCTGGAAGGGAAGTTTTTAAAGGATCCACTCAAAGGTATACAAGATACACAGTAACTCTGTGCCATATGATTCTAGAAATCCCACTTCTGGGCATGTATCTGGACAAAACTACAATTCAAAAAGACACAGGTACCCTATGTTCACAGCAGCACATTCACAATAGCCAAGACATGGAAAGAACCTAAGTGTCCATGGACAGATGAGTGGATGATGAAGATGTGGCACAGATGTACCAGGGAATATTACTCAGCGGTTCAAAAGAATGAAACAGTGCCATCTGCAGCAACATTGATGGACCTGGAGATTGTCATACGAAGCGAAGAGAAAGACAAGTGTACGATATCACTTACACGTGGAATCTAAAATGCGACACGGATGACTTACCTATGAAACAGACTCACAGACAAAGAGAACAGATTTGTCGTTGCCGCGGGAGAGGTGGGAGAGAGAAGGAGAGTTTCCGGTTAACAGATGCAAACTATTACATGCAGAATGGATAAACAACAGGTTCTACTGTCTAACACAGGAAACTGTATTTAATATCCCACGATAGATCATAATGGAAAAGAATAAAAAAATACTGCCCAATATACTTCACCTGTATACTGGGACCAAGATTCAAAGAGAAATATTCATTCACGTAACACATATTTATTGAGCAAGTACTATTTGCCACATCCTAAGGTTACAGCACTCCACAGACAATAATCCCTGTCTTCATGGGATTTATGTGCAGTGAGGGAAGAAGAACCAGCACTTACTGAGTCCTGAATATGCCCGATACTTTTCTAATGCATTCAATCACTGCAATCACCCTACAGAATCCACACTATTATTATCCTCCATTCTGCAGAAGTTAGGTAACTCGTCCAAGGTCACTCAATCTGGAAGTGGCATGGCTACTCCTCTCCTTTCTGTCATTTTCTAAAATTGCAGGTCCCGAAGCTTTCTTAGTTTTGTGATGCCATTTAGGCACAGCAGCTTCCGTGGCTGACCTTGGCCATGGAATTCCTTAGATTTAGAACTCCTTCCTTCCTTGTCCGCGATGGAGAATCCCTTCTCAGATTCCTGCTGCTGCTGGTGCCTCAGGTCTCAGCATCAACCTACTTTGCTTTCCCACAGCATTTGATTTCTGCAAGTTTAAGTCACTTTTCTGGGATAGGTATGTCAGAAACGATCTTTTCTAGCACCTCTTTGTCTGCAGAAGGAACTTGAATCTAGTTTTTTTTTTTTTCCCTAGTGTTTTCTCTTTGATTTCCCTCTGGTGTTCCCTTCCCTCTTTCTGCATGTTTTTAACTTGTTTGAAATAGCTTCGACCTGCTTCTTCATTTCCTTCTTTACCACGTTAGGCCTAATACTTCTGACTGGTCCTGAGATTTTACTTTCTTTTCTTTTCCTTCCTTTTTTCCACTCTTCTCATTTCTGATTCCCTGATAGCTCAGTTGGTAAAGAATCCATCTGCAATGCAGGAGACCCTGGTTCAATCCCTGGGTTGGGAAGATCCTCTTGAGAAGGGATAGGCTACCCACTCCAGTATTCTTGGGCTTCCCTGGTGGCTCAACTGGTAAAAAATCCGCTTGCAATGAGGGAGACCTGGGTTTGATCCCTGGGTTGGGAAGATCCCCTGGAGAAGGGAAAGGCTACCCACTCCAGTAGTCTGGGCTGGAGAATTCCATGGACTGTATAGACTGTCACAAAGAATTGGACACGACTGAGCAACTTTCATTTTCTTTCACTTTCATTTTGACTTCAAGATCAAAATCCATTTTTAAGCTCTTCTCATGCTTCCTGGGTTTCTGATGTTCTCTGTGTACACACACTCATCCCTGAGGCCTTCATGCCCCTGATGGTGCTTTTCCTTCAGCTTTGATGCAGGTCTGGTTCTCGGTGCCAACATTTTAGGTAGAGACCTTTCACTTTTCCCTATTGGAACCTGGGGTAGGCTTTTTTTCCTGTCACAACTCAAGAATGTGTCCCATTGTATTGCCTGGCACAAGGGCTCTGTTCCTCTCTTTTTGTTCACAGATCACCTTCTCTTTGTGATTGAATTGATGCCCCTGCACCCAGGTCTCTGAAGTCCATGAACATAGTCAGGATTTGTTTAATATACCCTATTAGGATAAAAGTGGCAGAAGCAACATGGTTTCCTCCTTGTCAAGCTACCAAGGTTATCAGGGTCTTTCTTTCTCTTCGTCTCTGTTAATATCCCTAAGAACTTTCCAGAGATTGGGGTTTCTAAGAGAATGATTTCTGTGGGTAGTGTGTGCTTCAGAGAGTATACAGATAAGACACCCCAAACCCATCAAGGTTAAGTCAGCCAAGGAACCCTCCAAGTCTTGTATAAAGGTCTCTCAACTCCTAGAATTCTCCTATTTTCTGCTCATGGAGATTGGATTGGGTATTTGGCCAGGGACTCTGGGAGTACATCATCTCTGCTCCATCAGTCACCCCTTCCTACAAGCTCCCAGGGGACGTATATGCCAGAGTCATGCTTTTCCAAGTTTACTGTGCGTATGAAACTTCTGGGGATCTTGCTAACATCTGAATTCTAATTCAGCAGATTGGGGTAAGACTTGAGACTCTGCATTTCTAAAAATTCCTCAGAGATGCTGCTGCTGCTGCTGCTCCATGATGCTTTGAGAAGCAAAAGCCTGGATGACAAAGAGTCAGCAAAGGAGTACTTTCATTATTTGCTGGGGCTTTGACCTAAAACTCTGGTGCTTCCTCTAATGTGGTGGACTTTGCAGTACGAAGGACTTTATTTTCCAAGAGGTGTACCATCTCTTGTACCTCCATAATGCATCTTGACTTAGGTCACTTCTCAGCATTTTCATAGCCACATCCCTACTCTACCATCATTTCTTGCTTGGATTGTGATCGCTATCTAACTGGTAATCCATTTTCCACTTTAGTACCTCTGCAGTCCATCCTACATACAACAGCCAGATTACTATTACTCTTACACTTAAAACTCCCAAATAACTTACCAATACACTTAAAATCCAAAGCTAAAAACTTTTCTTGTAAAGCTCTACCTTATCAGGCTCCTTCCCATCTCATCCATATTGGTACATGAATATGGAAGATGACTTCCTTGCTCACTGCAGTCAGACTGATTTTCTCTCTGTCTAACCATGCTGCATCAGTCAGCTATTGCTGTGTAATAAACTTCTCCCAAACTCAGCATAAAATGATAAACATTTATTTTCACTTTTTAGGACTCCAAGTGGAGTGAATCAGCTGATTCAGTCTGAGTTTTGGCTAGGAGGGTCAGCCCCAAGCTGAAAATCCAGCTGGGCTTGGGTCTTCACAGTAGTTTGATCTCGGTTCTGCTCCACGTGTGATCATTATGGAGCCCTGGATGAAGGACCAGCAACAACTCAGGGCATGCTCTTCTTGGGGGCAAGGCAGAAGCCCAAGGAGGCAGGCCTACCACACAAGCCCATGCTAAGCTTTTGCTTATGTCATCTTTGCTTATACTGCGTTGACCAAAGCCAGGTCATATGGCCAATCGCAACATCAGGGGGTAGGGTAGTGTATTCTGTCCACAGTGGAAGGAGGAGGGGAATCCATTTGCTGAATGACAATCCAAACCATGACATACTGCAGGCTCGTTCCTGCCTCAGAGCCTTTTTACTTGCTGTTCTGTTGGAGTTGAATTCAATTCTCTTAGATCTTTGTGAACCTGCTTCTCCTTATTCAGTTTTTAACTTACGTGTTATTCCCTTAGAAAGGACTTTGAAGGCCCTTGGTCTTGGCTAAGGTAGCCTTTTCATTCCCTGTTTACCACATTACCCTGAATTTTTTGTGTGGACCATATAAGTTTTATTACTGAGTTTATTACAATATTGCTTCTGTTTTATGTTTTGGTATTTTGGCCATGAGGCATGTGGAATTTTAGCTTCCTGATCAGAGATTGAACTCACACGCCCTGCATTGGAAGGCGAAGTCTTCACCACTGGACCACCAGGGAAGTCCCTCCCACCTTTTTCATCATACTTGCTTGATGCCTGGCATTGCCTTACTTACTTGTTTATTATTTATAATCCTCCAATGGTACATACAGTTTTAGAACATAGGACTTTGTGTCATTCACAGAAGGATTCTAGTGCCTAGAACAGAATTTGTTACATAATAGGTGCTCAACAAATATTTGGTTTGACCAGCCATCCAATTCTTATATGCCTCCAGTCCAACTATTGAAAATCCTAAGCCTCAAACACTATGGGTCCAAGTGTGCATCACCACGTGTGGGAAGGTTAATCAAATGACCCATTATAATCTAAATTGGTAATTATGGAGTTTAATTAACATTAATTTATAAGCAGTCATAATGGTAATTGAGAGCCACGATGAACTAAAGATAGTGCTAATGATGTTGATATCAGTGTATTCTTCCTGAAAACTGTGGGCCCTCCAACCATCTGCACATGTTCATACACAGTAGGAGTGTTGAATGTTGCCAAATGTTTAAGTCCTAGTAGACTAGAAACACATTAATTTTAATTGACTGGTAACACATTACAGTAACCTGTAAGTAACAAGTAGCTGTCCATAAAAATAACTCTTTGAAATGGGCTATCTACTCATGAAATTAGTAAAAACACCTTTATTTATTGGTTAAGCTTGAGACCCATTAGGAGAATGCATGTGATTACTTCTGGACAGTAGGCCATATTTGAAGAATTCTTGATCTAGTGTGATGATGACATCATCTTCTGAATGAGGACATGGAGAGTCAAAATAGGGCAGTGACTTGTCCAAGAACCCATGGGTAGAAATGGCTGAATCAAGAACTATTATTCTGGTCATCTGACTTCAATCTTAGGACTCCTGCTCTTCCATTCTGGATCTCCATGCAGAGTGAAAATTCCTTCACAAGGAATAAGATTTTCTTCCCTGTCTAGAGCCTGTTCACTCTTAATTCCTTAACTGTCAATGGGCCCATGAGGCAGGGTCAAAGAAGATACTACTCTATTTAATAGGTAAGGAAACTGAGATGTGGAGGGCCAGTCAGTGGCAGAACTCCACTACGATCCCTGTCTCTTGAGTTAAGGAAGGCTTCTTGGTCATGTGAACCGTGACTACAGGTTGTCATTGTTGTTCAGTCACTCAGATGTTTTTCTGGAATTCTCTGGCTTTTTCTGTGACCCAGTGGATGTTGGCAATTTGACCTCTGGTTCCTCTGCCTTTTCTAAATTCAGTTTGTACATCTGGAAGTTCTCAGCTCATGTACCATTGAAGCCTAGCTTGGAGAATTTTAAGCATTGCCTTTGCTAGCATGTGAAATGAGTGTGGTAGTTTGAGCATTCTTTGGCATTGTCCTTCTTTGGGATTGGAATGAAAACTAACCTTTTCCTGTCCTGTGGCCACTGCTGAGTTTTCCAAACTTGCTGGTATATCGAGTGTAGTACTTTCACAGCATCATCTTTTAGGATTTGAAATAGATCAGCTGGAATTCCATCACCTCCTCTAGCTTTGATCATAGTAATGCTTCTTAAGGCCCACTTGACTTCTCACTCCAGGATGTCTGGCTCTAGGTGAGTGATCACACCATTGTGGTTATCTGGGTCATTAAGACCTTTTTTATAGAGTTCTTCTGTGTATTCTTGCCACCTCTTCTTAATATCTTCTGCTTCTACCATTTCTGTTCTTTATTGTTCCCATTCTTGCTTTAAATGTTCCCTTGGTATCTCTAATTTTCTTGAAGAGATCTCTAGTCTTTCCTATTCTATTATTTTCCTCTATTTCTTTGCATTGTTCACTTAAGAAGTCTTTCTTATTTTTCCTTGCTGTTCTTTGAAATTCTGCATTCAGATGGGTATATCTTTCCTTTTCTCCTTTGCTTTTCACTTCTCTTCTTTTCTTAGCTATTTGTAAGGCCTCCTCAGATGACCATTTTGCTCTTTTGTGTTTCTTTTTTCTGGGGATGGTTTTGATCACAGCCTCCTGTATAGTGTTACGAACCTCCATCCATATTTCCTCAGGTACTCTATCAGATTTAACCCCTTGAATTTGTTTGCCACTTCCAGTGTATAATTATATGGGATTTGATTTAGGTCATACCTGAATGGCTACAGGTAGAGGGTACAGTTTTACAGTGTTAGTTGTCGGAGGATGAAGCACAGGGTCCATAGGACCTTCGACCTTGCCTCTTACAGTGATCCATAGACCAAAGTTCTTTGGGAGTCATCAGAAAAATGTCTCCTAGCTTCAAAATCTTTAAGGTGGCATGGACTAGTGATAGACTAGTTTGGAGTCAGGTAGGCTTGGGTTTGGGGCTTTCCAGGTGATGTGGAAAAGAACCTACGTGCCAATGCAGGAGACATAAGAGATGCACATTCAATCTTTAGGTCAGGAAGATCCCTTGGAGGAGGACATGTCAACCCACTCCAGTATTCTTGCCTGAAGAATCCCATAGACAGGGGAGCCTGGTGGGCTACAGTCCATAGGGTTGCAAAGAGTTGGACATGACTGAGGTGACTTAGCAGGCATGCATGCACGCATGCAGACTTGGGTTCAGACATATAGGTCAGGGGTTTTTGGCAAGTAACTTAACCACTCTGATCTTAATCTCCTCATCTGCAAACTGAGGGAACATTAATAACCTCCTTCACTTCAGGTCTGTAGTAAGAAATCAAAGCATTGTGGTCCAGAGCAGGCACTCAGTAAATAGTGATGGTTATTATTCAGAGTTGTATCCAAAATTGCCCCTTTTCTGTTTCCGTCATGTTTGCTGAGCGGGACTTTCAGATAAGGCAAAATTTTATTTACATGATGCATCCTAGATCATTTTTAGGTATGTTTTCTTGATCCCCTCACCATTTTTACCAACAATTTACTTCCCTGTGGTGTTTTGGTAAATGGAATTCTAGTGTCAGACATATAGCTTCCACAGTGCTTTCTTCCTGGTAATGTACAATATACCCCCAAAACTGGAAAGACCTTGAAATGATTTTGACCTGTCCCCATGCCTGAAGTTCAACACCAGTCTCACACCATCCTAGGCTGATAAGAAACCTTCCTTTTTTTTGGCCTTCTGGCAAAGTCAGACGCTTGTGTTAGCTGATTATTTGTCTGCTCCCTTTTGTCTTAGAGATGTATCTTGTTCACAATTACATGCCTGACTTCCTTCTTATAAAACCCCTGGCACATATAGCAATAATTCTGTGGAACAATTTGAATATTGTCTTGGAGTGTTGGATAGTACTGACCCGGAATGCAGCTGAGTGTATTTAGATAAGTGAGAAAAAGTTAAGTGATCTGTGTGGGAAGTGTACCTGCTTTGAAATTCTGTGTATAAAAAGCTATACTCATGTAGTTATGCATATTTGGGAATATTTTATATGATGTGTTTAATTAGTAGATATAGAATGTCTTTTGAAATAAGTATATATATATTGATTGATTCAGCAAAAAAGAACCCATCTTGGACAGCAAGATTCTAGGAAGTCTAGGCATGAGGCAAAGGGAGAGATGTTTTGTTTGGTATCTTTTCATTTAGAAGAGAAGAGGGATCTGAAATGGAACTTGGAAGGCATCTATGCAGAAGACAGTGCCTGAGATCCTATGATCATACATACATAAGAGTTATTGGGGTGTTAGAGGAGAATCTCCGTTTGTGAGCTTCAGATCTTCTGGATCCTGGCAGCTCTGTGTTGTGTTTCTCTGGCTTGGGTAGTGGGGACCTGCATGTCAGTAACCCATAAACCCTCACCTTGCTTGTCTGTTGGCATCACTGAATGAAGGAAAGGGAGGTCTGAGAGGTGGAATTTATACTCTTCGTGTATTTCCTGACTGGTTAGATGGTTAAGCACCAATTGCTGTCCGTACCCTGGCCATAGCCAAAGAGGGTTGAACTTGTACCAAGAATAAAGGCTGCAACGTATCAGTCTACATGCAAGATTTCATTCCATAGTCAAGTTTTTCTTCTCTGCCTGTCCACAGTGGAACACCAGTGTCCTTCTCTGCCTCCCCAGGCACTTGGGATGGGTGATGTGGCCTCGTCTTCATGCCCAACAGTGTCTTCCCACCCTCTCTGCTCTCTGTACTCCAGTCACATTTCTGTGTCAGTATCTTGAATGCCTTGTGTTTGCTCATGCTCTTCTGTAAATTTTGGGTATTTTGTCTGCAAGTAAGTGATCACTCACATTCATCTGACTTAAATAAAAAGGAAGATTTACTTATTATTTAATGTAATAAGAAGTCCTAAAGAAGAGAAGCTCCAGGTTCAGTAGCTCTGTGATATCAGCAAAAACCAAAGCTTTCCCCCGTCTCTTTGCCTTCTCTCTTTCTCAGCATATTGGTTTTGCTTTCTTCATACCTGCAAGATGGTGGCCATGTTTCCAGGCATCACATGTAAACACCACAATATGCAGCAGTAGAAGAGAACATGGCTCCTATGTCATGCCCTAGTATGAGCTCTGACATTGGCTATGTGACCTTGAAAAAATTGCTCAGTTTCCCTAGATTTCTCTCCTTTCTGTGCTCATGGAAAGACATGGACCAGATAATCCTTGAGTATGTTCTATCATCCATCCATTTATCCATCTTCTCTTTGACATGTATTTACTGAAGGTCTGTTATGTTCCAGGAAATGTTGCACAATCTCATGGGAGAGACAGACATTAAATAATTACAAATAATCTAAGAGTGTATGCTATTAGTCTGTTCCAGGCATGTCTGGCCTTTGGGTGACAAGAATTGGGTGACAATTCTTGGTTTAGTTAGCTTTGGGAGCAGGAATGTGAGAAAGTGGGTTTCATATCAGGGACTTAGGTGGACAAGAAATTACTAGCATCTTTTGGATGAAACAAAAAAATGTGGTTTTCCTCTGTTATTTTTTCTTTCTTGTGTAAATTAAGATGTAATTAACATACAATAAAATGAACACCTTTTAATTGAGTTTGATGAGTTTTTAGAATTGTATACATCCATAAAATTGTCACCCCCAAGCAAGATAGAGAACACTTGTCATTGCCCACTGCCTTCCACCACTCCCTGCCTCTGTGAGCCCATCAGCTGCTTAGTTTTGCCTATCTTTGAACTTCAGGGACACGGAATCACCCTGTATGCATTTTCTCTATCTGGCTTCATTTTGCTCAACATAATATTTTCAAGAGTCAACTCTGTTGTTGCATGTATCAGCGGTTCATTTTTATTGCCAATGAGTCTTCTATTGTGTGAATGTGTTTTAATTTCTTTTTGGGTAAATATCTAGGAGCGAGCTTTCTAGGTCAGAGAGTCAGTGTGACTTTGTAGGAAACCACCGAAGAGTCCTCCAGAGTGGTTGTTCATTTTACTACCCCGTCAGTGGAATGAGAGTTAAAGGGCTCTGCATGCTTACCAGTATTTGGCATTATTAGTCCCTTTCATTTTAGTTATTTTAATGTTTATTTAGCAGTATCTCATTATGGTTTTAATTTGCATTTCTCTGATAACCAACAATGTTGAGCATCTTTTTGTGTGTTTGTGTTGTCCCATTCCTATATCTTTGTGAAGAGTCTGTTACAGTTTTTTACCTTTTACTAGTTTTTTTTTTTTTTTTAAGTTATTGACTTGTAAGGGCTCCTTTTATATTTTGGCTACAAGCTTTTTGTCAGATATATGCATTGCAAATATCTTTCTCCTGGTCTCTGTCTTCATTCTACTGGTGTTTTCATGAACAGAAATTTTAAATTTTGATGAAGTCCAACACATAATATTTTTTCTTTTATGGTCAGCTTTTTGTATCTTGCTTAAAATATCTTTGCCTGCCCTATAAAGTTTCAAATAAATTTTATCTTCCAGAAATTTTATGGTTCTTGTTTTTATGTGTAGCTCTATGATGCATGTTGAGTTAGTTTCTGGCTGCGCTGGGTCTTCATGGCTGCATGTAGGCTTTCATGGTTGTGGCGAGTGGGGGCTACTCTTCACTGTGGTGAGAAAGTTTCCCATTGTGGTGGCTTCTCTTGTTGGGCTCTGGGCATGGGCTTCAGTATTTGCAGCATGTGGGCTCAGTGGTCGCGACTTGTGGTCTCTACACTGTGGGCTCAGTGGTTGTGGTGAACAGGCTGAGTGGCTCTATGGCAGGTGGAATCTTCCCCAGTCAGGGACTGAACCCATGTCCCCTGCACTGGCTGCTGGATTCTTATCCCCTGTGCCACCAGGGAAGTCCCTGAGTTAATTTTTGTGTGTGAAAGTGACTTAGTCACTCAGTCATATAGGACTCTTTGTGACCTCATGGATTGTAGCTTGCCAGGTTCCTCTGCCCATGGGGTTTTCTAGGTGGGAATACTGGAGTGGTTAGCCGTTCCCTTCTCCAGGGGATCTTCCCAACCCAGGGCTTGAACCCAGGTCTTCTGTATCGCTGGCAGATTCTTTACCATCTAATTACGAGATAAAAGTTGAGACTCATTTTTTAAAATAAAGATATCCAGATATTCTGGCACCATTTGTTAAAAAGACTTTTCCTATTTCATTAACTTGGTGAATCTATTAAAAAATCAGATGACTGTGCTGTCTATTCTGTTTCACTGATCC
>NW_011494960.1:4156445-4165493 GCF_000754665.1 Bison bison bison | reverse complement strand
GTGGCTTTATTCTTACACTATTATCACACTCTCGATCATTGCAGCTTTATGGTAAATCTTGAAATCAGATAGTGTAGTAATTGCAGCTTTGGTCTTTTTTCATTATTTCTTGGTAATTCTAGATCTTTTCAATTTCAATTTAAATTTTAGCATCAGTTTTTCTTTTTCTTTTTTTAAATTGAAGGATAATTGCTTTACAGTATTACATTGGTTTCTACTAAACATCAACAAAATTTTTCAATTTCTTAAAAAAATTCTACTGGAGTTTTGATATGAATTGTATTAAATCTATGTATCAATTTGGGATAATGTGCATCTTAAAAATATTGAGCTTTCTATGGGTTAACGCATGAACATTATATATCTTTCCATCAATTCAGGTGGTTTTTTTTTTTTATTATCTAATATCCTTTATTATCATCCCAGAAATTTTCTATAAATACAAACGTCTTATTGAAGTGAAGGTCTGTCAATAGTGACTCAATACTGATTTACTGAATGAGGACGACCTTGAAGTTAAGCTTCACTTGTTGCTTTTCCATCTCAGAAACTTAGGACATTGATTAAGCCCCACTGGTGATTAACTTAGTGACTAATTAAAAGGAGGCTGGCAGGGGTTAGCACATAAGGCTATGGGCATCCTAAAGCCTTTAACTGGGCCAACGTTAAGACCTAATTACCTCTACAAACTCTACCCCACAGCCTAGATCTGGAAAAATCAGGTGGGAAGACAGAAAAAAAAAAGGGGGGGTGTGGGAGATGAGCACTCATAACACACCGCATGCCATTCCTTCTGCAGCTATTCCTAGCCAGCACGTGGGAAAAACTATTTGTCAGCTCGTTTCACTTTTCCTTGATCGTCAACTTTCTTAATGGCTGCTTGGATAGCCTCTTGGTCGCCCAGGAACTGGTGAGGCCCAACAGTATGCAGGTTCTCGTCCAGTTCCAGGAGAATGGGGACCCCAGTAGGAAGAGTAATGTTGATAATTTCTTCATCCGAGATACCTTCCAGATATTTCAGGAGTGCCCGGCAGCTATTTCCATGAGCAGATATCAGAACGGTTTTACCACGCAATACTTCAGGAGCAATCCTCTCATTCTAATAGGGAAGGAGTCTCTCCAGAACATCCTTTAAGCTCTCGGATCGTGGCAGCTGATCCAAAGGCACATCACACGCTTTATATTTCCGGTCGTTGTAGATTTCATGGTAGTAAGGATGGGACTCCTCGATGGGAGGAGGGGTCACATTGTAGCTCCTTCTCCACAGCCTCACCTGCTCCTCGCCATGATTCAATGCCATCTGCTCCCTGTTGAGACTGATCAAGGCTCCGTCGTGACGCTCGTTGAGATGCCAGGAGCTCTCCACAGGAACCCACTCCTGCCCCAGCTCTTCCAGGATCAGCCAGGCTGTGTGGATAGACCGGTTCAGGATGGATGTGAACACGAGATCAAACTCAAAGTTTAGTGCTTTGAGTTGCTTCCCACAGTTCCGCGCTTCCTGCAGTCCATCACTGTTGAGTTTCTGATCCACCCAGCTACAAAAGCGGTTCTCTTTATTCCAGGCACCCTCTCCATGTCTTAACATAATCAGTTTGTACTTGGACATATTGATGGCTGAGCTTCTCTAGGGCCAGTGTTCAGTGACAACAATATATCTGCAAAAAGGCCACCAGTAGCAGCCGCTCCTCGGAAAACCGAACAGCCAGCGTCTCCCAGGGCTCATCCAATTCAGGTTTTAAAAAATATCTCTCAGCATTATTTTGTAGCTCTTAGTGTGGAGGTGTTGGACACCTTTCATTGGATATACTCTTTGATGTTAGATTTTAAAAACCTATTTAAAATGTAGTACCATTTAACTTTCACTTTTAATTGTTTCTGTTTGTTAGAATTGCAATTAACTTTTATATATTGACCATTCTTCTTGAGATCTTGCTAGATCCACTTACTTGTTCTGTTTTTTTTTTTTTTTCTTTCATGTCTTCTGTAAGGTTTTCTTCATTTACAATGATGTTATCTGTTAATGTGGAGAAGGCAATGGCACCCCACTCCAGTACTCTGCCTGGAAAATCCCATAGATGGAGGAGCCTGGTGGGCTGCAGTTCATGGGATTGCTAAGAGTTGGACACGACTGAGTGACTTCCCTTTCACTTTTCACTTTCATGCATTGGAGAAGGAAATGGCAACCCACTCCAGTGCTCTTGCCTGGAGAATCCCAGGAATGGGGGAGCCTGGTGGGCTGCCGTCTATGGGGTCACACAGAATTGGACACTGAAGTGACTTAGCAGCAGCAGCAGCAGCAGCAGCATCTGTTAATGATGGCAGTTTGCTTCATTCTGTCTAATCTTTTGTCATTGATTTCTTTTCTTGCCATATTGCACAGTTTAGCACTTCTAGTACAATGCTGAATAGAAGTGATGCAGAACATTTTTGTCCCCATCTTTGAGAGAAAGCATTCAGTGCTTTACCATCAAATATGATGTTACCTGTAGGATTTTTTGGAGGTACATGCCCTGTATCAAAATGAGGAGATTGCAATCTATTTCTAGGTTGTGGAGAGGCTTTTTTTTTGAGGTATATAGTTGACATATAACATTATCTTGGTTTTGTTTGTACAGCATAATTGTCAGTAATGTCGGGAGCTGTGTTAGGCATTCCTGACACATAATGATTTGATATTTGTATGTAATGAGAAATGATCACAACAAATATAGTTAACATCTGCCACCAAACACAGTTACCTTTTCTACCCTTGTGGTTAGAACTTTTAAATCTACTTTTTAAGAGTTCTTCCCCTCTATTATAATGAAAGGTTGTTGTATTTTGGTCAGGTGCTTTTCTTGCATTTATTGAGATGATCTGATGCTAACTCTATCTTTAGTCAGCTTTGAGAGTACCCGTTCCTATAGCAGGAACTGTGAGGTGGCAAAAATTTATAAACATCTCTTATACAAATGGCAGAGAAAAACCAACTCTTCTTTGTGAATTTTCTGTATTAAAGTTATAACTGGGGACACCACAAAATTATTCTTTGTGCCAGTTATTGTCCTTTAAACAGGAAATTTCAGACATATATCTCATGTACTAGAAATTACCATGTTTCTAAAATCTTACCATTGACTGTGTCTTGGAGAAATAGAAGAAAAAGATAAGAATGGGAATCATGCTTGGTATGGGAGGTATAAGATTAACAGATGAGTACAAAAACACTTTTCTTTTTATTTGGCTCAATCTTGCCTTCTAGAAAAATGATCTTAATATGGAACAGTGTGGAACAAACAGAAAGTGAAAGTCCAATTTAGTTATGAAATGGAAAGAGTTTCAGAGTGCTTTAAGCAAGTTCTAGCCCCGAAGCTCAGATAATCTCATCTGGAGAAAGAGAATAAACTTAGTTTTGATCATTCAACCTCTGTCTTATAATCTTAGGGAAATCATGGAGAATGAGGGAGGTGATGAAAGGGTAGATATATACACTTTATAATTATTTTTTTTAAAGGGGAAATTCTGAGTTTCAGAAAGCATAACTTAGTGATCTTAAAGGCTCTTCCAGAAAAATTTCTAGATTTCTTTCTTAATTAAACACATGGGAACATTAGAAGAGAAATTGTTGACTCCCCTGGAGCTGGTTCAAGAATCCACTGAGGGACTTCCCTGGTGGTCCAGTGGTTAGGAATCTGCCTTTGCAGTACCGGAGAGCCCACAGCAACTACTGAGCCCATGCGTCACAAACTAGAGTCCACATGTGGTGATGAAGATCCTGCATGCTGTCACTAAGATCCAAAGCAGCCAAATAAATGAGTAAATGTTAAAGACAAGGAATCTATTCAGATGTCACCTTTCTCTGATGGCTTTGTGGACCCTGAAAGGTAGAATCTGTTCAGTTTGGTCTGCGTGCTCCTACATTAATTATCCTTGGCTCTGGCCCTGAACACATATGTTCTCACATGTCTGTCTCCTTCACTAAACTACCTCTTTAAAGGCCAGAACCAAGTTTATTCTCAGTTGTATCCCTGAGTTTAGCACAGTGCCTTGAACTGTGAAGGCACATACTAAATGTGTGATAAATGAAATGATAGGACTTGCCAAACTCATATTTTTGAAAGAATCTTATGTACCAGTCAAGCTCTTTTACTTGCAGTAATCAACAGACAACTCAAGTGGCTTAAGTAAAAAGGAGAAATTTAATTGACTCATGTAACCAATGTTAGGGATAGAAGTGACTTGAATCCTTGTGGATTAAGGTACTCTAATGATGTCATCATGACAATCTCACTTTCTCTTCAGTTTTTAGCTCTACTGTTTGGAGCTGGTTATATGCAGGCAGGCTGTTCTTTTGGGGAGCTAGGTTGCCCCTAGGAGAAGGAAATGGCAACCCACTCCAGTACTTCTTGCCTTGAAAATCCCATGGACCGAGGAGCTTGGTGCAGGCTACTATCCATGGGGTCACAAAGAGTTGGGCATGACTGAGCGACTTCACTTCACTTCAGGTTGCCCCTAGGATCCCAGGTTTTTATCATATTCTCTCCAGAATGTCAGTGGAAAGATGCCTTTTTTTGTCATTAAGTAAAAAAAACAAAACTTTAGAACCATCCTTTTGATTGTCATCAGTCTTACACCCATCCCTGATCCAAATACTATACTCAGAAAGGTGGATGATGCTGATTGGCCAGCCTGGCCAGCCACATATCCACCCATAGAGTTGAGGGGTGGAGTCAAGACCTGGACCCAATAGACTGAAAGTGATTGAGTGGTGGTTCTTCAAAGGAAAACCATAGTGTAGTTACAGGAAGAAGGGAAAATGCATAATGAACAGGGAAAAACCCTCAAGTACTTCTGGATTTTCAACCAGTTCATCCATTGTTATCTCATACACATGTATACTTTGATTTCAGTGGGGACTTAAGCACAGTCTCTCAAGCTACTCTTTGGGCATGATGGTTGAATGTGAGCTTGTTGATAATCTGTCATTGCTGTTCAGTTGTTCAATCGTGTCCAACTTTTTATGACCCCATGAAATGCAGCACACCAGGCTTCCCTGTCCTTCAGTGTCTCCCGGAATTTGCTCAAACTCATGTCCATTGAGTCAATGATGCCATCCAACCATCTCATCCTCTGGCACCCCCACCCCCCCTTCTCCTCTTGCCCTCAGTCTTTCCCAGCATTGGGGTCTTTTCCAATGAGTCAGCTCTTCACATCAGGTGGCCAATGTATTGGAGCTTCAGCATCAGTCCTTCCAATGAATATTCAGGACTGATTCCCTTTAGGATTGACTGGTTTGATCTCCTTGAAGTCCTAGGGACTCTCAAGAGTCTTCTCCAGCACCACAGTTCAAAAGCATCAATTCTTCAGCACTCAGCCTTCTTAATGGTCCATTTCTCATGTCCATACATGACTACTGGAAAACCATATCTTTGACTATATGACTTATCAGCAAAGCGTTGTCTCTTCTTTTTAACACACTGTCTAGGTTTGTCATAGTTTTCCTTCCAAGGAGCAAGCATCTTTTAATTTCATGGCTGCAGTCACCATCAGAAGTGATTCTGGAGCCAAGAAAATAAAATAGGTGGATTTATAGTTAGTTGAACAAACATATCCTAAATCTGTTGATTCATGGATTGATATTGACCTGAATGGTGGTCCTCAGGGCCATGCTGTCTGATTTTGTACATAATCCTCTCTGGGCTGGCATTTTTCATCAGCAACCTGGATGAAGACAACATAGGTGTACTTATCAGACCTTTGGGTCAACAGCTCCTGGAATTTTGGGTTTCACAATCTGGTAAAGTTATAGAAAACATTTAGGAAATGATGCAGAGTCTTCAATTTTTTATTTTTGCCAAGTAAGGCTGCAAATATGTTAAGTATCATCTATTCATTTCACCAATATTTATGGAGAAAAGATATTTTAATATCAAAAAAGGGAGGACGTGATCATATCAAAAAAGAAAGGCCTCCCCCCAAAGGATAATTGACTGCCTTTAGGTGACATTAAAAGAGAATAACAGAATGGATATAACACAAATGTCTGCAACATAAAAATTCAGTTTTCAAAATTATAGTGAGTCTAATTTCTATAATTTTCTCCCTATAGATTTGCCATTTTAGAGATTTATATTTGACAGTACATTGCAGTATAGAGCTTTAATGTCAGCCTATGGACTTGATTGTTTTTAGACTTTGTGAAAAGTTCAGAATCACACAGCTCTGCTGGCAAAAATAAAAGAATGTCACTCAATGCTATTTCACTCAATTCAGTTATTTTACATTATATCAAGTGAGGATAGGACAGAACCCCTTCCCCACAGTCCATGTCTCTGGCATTTCTTCTCTTACTTCCCCTCACAGGACAGAGAAGAACCTCTGTGGTTTCTGGCAGTGAGGTGTGCAGGCAGTCATGAGGGGTGCCATGACCTGAAGGGCTGCCCTCATCTGTTGCTCTCAGACAAAGACCCTGGGTACCTTTGCCAGGGTCTGAGTGAGGCAAGCAGGAAAGAAGCTGAGAGTGAAGCTGCAAACCAGCCGAAACCAAACCCTCCTTCCAACCAACCCCCAACCAACCCAAAGTCTGCCCAGTTCCCCTATGCCACAGCTGTTGCTGGAGGTGTTGAAGAGCTGGGAGGAATAACTCCTTCCCTGAATGTCAAATCAAGGTCCTCATATACCCATAAGCAAGAGCCAGGAACTGAAACGGACAGGATGAAATTTCATAGGAATTGAGTATAAATTAGTTCCCAATGGCTCAGCTGCCCAAGACTACCTTGAGAGCAGTTTATGAGAAAAAGACCTGGTTATTTTAATGGTTCAATATGAACCAGAAGAACCTATGCCGTCATCCTTAGGCCATCTTAATAGGGATGTAATGTCCAGATCACTCCAAGGACTTCATCTGAACCTAATTAGTTCCCAAAGGCCCCACCTCCAAACACCATCACATTGGGGGTTAGGACTTCAGCATGGAATTTGTGTATGTGGGGGGGGGGCACACAATTTAGTCCATAACACATACCTATCTCTTTCCTTCCCAAACGATCTCTCATTCTGATTTCCCCTCATACCATTGCTAATCACACTTTTCTCTAGTCCACACTCCAAGCTGTGGCCAGCATTGTCCTCCAATAGGACCTGTCACACATTGCTGTGTTCTGAATGTGTCCTGAAGAATCCAAACTCCTTCGCATAACATTGGAGACCTGTCACCTCATCTTTATGTTCTTGTTTCCCACCACATCACATTCCTGATTCTAAGACCTGTCCATCACACGTCTGATCCTTGAGTATGTGTTGTACTTTGATGATGTCACGCTGTGCTCTCTCATCATCCAGAGATGTCTCCATTTCTGCCTCTTTAACTTCCTTCACATGTATCACATTTTTTTTCTTGACCCATCCTGGATGACTTCAGAATTGAATGAGTTCTTTCTCCTGGTGGTATTTTAGTTGCTCAGTCATGTCCAACTCTTGCGACCCCATGGACTGCAGCTTGCTAGGCGCCTCTGTCCATGGATTTTCCAGGCAAGAATACTTGAGTAGGTAGCTATTCCCTTCTCCAAGGGATCTTCCTGACCCAGGGATCGAACCAGGTCTCCTGCACTGCAGGCAGACTCTTTATCAACAGAGCTACCAGGGAATACATGGAGGGTATGGCATATTTCTCCTGGAGGGTATGGAATATTAAAATCATCTTCAGTCTACATTTTATTTTGCCTTATTTTGCAGCTTGATCATCTCTCTGTTTCCTCAGTTAGGGTGTAAGCTTCCTGAGGGCAAGGACTCTGGTTGTTCAAGTTCTGTTTTCCTCCAGGGGTTTGCATACCAGGATCTTCAATGCTCCAACCACTTGACAAGTTCAAGAGGTTTTAGATTTATTCTGTGGAGGAGGAAAGAGCACACGTAGGACCAACTAGTAGAAAGTTTTAAATTTTGATTTAATCTACAGAGAGACATTCTGCAGTAGAGCTGATGAATAAAGGAATGGGTTTGTTAGGAGGTGGTGAGTATCTGTCCCTGCAAGTATCCACATAAAAGCCAGGAAGACCATCTGTCAGAGATATTAGAGAGAGATATTGGGTTAGAGGTCCTCTCAGGCAGAGTTTCTCAATCTTGGCACTGTTGACATTTGGGGCCAGACCATTCTTTGCTGTTGGGGCTGTGCTGTGTCTCGTAGGGTATTTAGCAGCATCCTTTTCCTCTACTCAGTAGGCGCCAGTGGTATCCTTATGCCCAGTTGTGATGACCAAAAATGTCTCCAGTTCAGTTCAGTTCAGTTGCTCAGTCGTGCCCGACTCTTTGCGACCCCATGAATCGCAGCACGCCAGGCCTCCCTGTCCATCACCAACTCCCGGAGTTCACCCACACTCACGTCCATTGAGTCAGTGATGCCATCCAGCCATCTCATCCTCTGTCATCCCCTGCTCCTCCTGCCCCCAATCCCTCCCAGCATCAGAGTCTTTTCCAATGAGTTAACTCTTCACATAAGGTGGCCAAACTACGGAGTTTCAGCTTTAGCATCGTTCCTTCCAAAGAAATCCCAAGGCTGATCTCCTTTAGAATGGACTGGTTGGATCTCCTTGCAGTCCAAGGGACTCTCAAGAGTCTTCTCCAACACCACAGTTCAAAAGCATCCATTCTTCAGCGCTCAGTCTTCTTCACAGTCCAACTCTCACATCCGTACATGACCACAGGAAAAACCATAGCCTTGACTAGACAAACCTTTGTTGGCAAAATAATGTCTCTGCTTTTGAATATGCTATCTAGGTTGGTCATAACTTTCCTTCCAAGGAGTAAGTGTCTTTTAATTTCATGGCTGCAGTCACCATCTGCAGTGATTTTAGAGCCCAGAAAAATAAAGTCTGACACTGTTTCCACTGTTTCCCCATCTATTTCCCATGAAGTGATGGGACCGGATGCCATGATCTTTGTTTTCTGAATGTTGAGCTTTAAACCAACTTTTTCATTCTCCACTTTCACTTTCATCAAGAGGCTTTTTAGTTTCTCTTCACTTTCTGCCATAAGGGTGGTGTCATCTGCATATCTGAGGTTATTGATATTTTT
>NW_011494960.1:4155395-4155950 GCF_000754665.1 Bison bison bison | reverse complement strand
TCTGTTGTTTTCCTCTATTTCTTTGCACTGATCGCTGAAGAAGGCTTTCTTATCTCTTCTTGCTATTCTTTGGAAATCTGCATTCAGATGCTTATATCTTTCCTTTTCTCCCTTGCTTTTCGCTTCTCTTCTTTTCACAGCAATTTGTAAGGCCTCCCCAGACAGCCATTTTGCTTTTTTGCATTTCTTTTCCATGGGGATGGTCTTGATCCCTGTCTCCTGTACAATGTCATGAACCTCTGTCCATAGTTCATCAGGCACTCTATTTATCAGATCTAGGCCCTGAAATCTATTTCTCACTCCACTGTATAATCATAAGGGATTTGATTTAGGTCATACCTGAATGGTCTAGTGGTTTTCCCTACTTTCTTCAATTTAACTCTGAATTTGGCAATAAGGAGTTCATGATCTGAGCCACAGTCAGCTCCTGGTATTGTTTTTGTTGACTGTATAGAGCTTCTCCATCTTTGGCTGCAAAGAATATAATCAATCTGATTTCAGTGTTGACCATCTGGTGATGTCCATGTGTAGAGTTTTCTCTTGTGTTGTTGGAAG
>NW_011494960.1:4130837-4154977 GCF_000754665.1 Bison bison bison | reverse complement strand
TTCTTGACTTCCTACTTTTGCATTCCAGTCCCCTATAATGAAAAGGACATCTCTTTTGGGTGTTAGTTCTAAAAGGTCTTGTAGGTCTTCATAGAACCGTTCAACTTCAGCTTCTTAAATGTCCTGCAAAATCACCCCAGTTGAGGACCACTGTTTCAGAGTCCCTTCTATCAGTGAGAGTCCGTGAATGTTTTTGTTTTTCTCTTTTCTATGTACCAAATATATCAAAATCAGTGCACATTCTGTAGGTTGGGAGGACAAAAGGGAAGGATGGAGAAGGAATAATCTTTATTGAGTTTACCATATTCCATTAGTCTTAGAGGTGGGGAGTTTTATTTTACAAGTAAGAAACTTGAGACTCAGAATAGTCATGCAACTGATGAGTAGCATAGCTGCGGGGCTCAGATGTAGACCTGCTTGACAAACTCTGTCTTCCTCCACCCTGTCCCCTCCTGCTTTTACCTCAGTTTGTCTCTCATTGCCTTTAAACTTGACTCTTACGTGAACCTGCCTCCTTTCATGAGCCTCACATGCAAATCTGAGGGTATTTCAGTATAGTTGGCCCTTTGTATCCATAGGTTTTGCATCTGCAGATTCAGCCAACCACATATCAAATATATTCAGAAAAGAAAAATAGATCTAGAAATTTCCAAAATGCAAAACTTCAGTTTTTTTCTTTGGCAACTATTATATAGCATTTACATTGCATTAGGTATTGTGAGTCATCTAGAGATAGTTAAAAGTGTATGGGAGTATGTGTGTAGCTTATATGCAAATACTAGACCATTTTTGACCTACCTTTTGAGAAAACTGTATACATGTCAGGAAGCAACAGTTAGAACTGGACATGGAACAACAGACTGGTTCCAAATAGGGAAAGGAATATGTTAAGGCTGTATATTGTCACACTGCTTATTTAACTTATATGAAGAGTACATCATGAGAAATGCTGGACTGGAAGAAGCACAAGCTGGAATCAGGATTGCCAGGAGAAATATCAATAACCTCAGATATGCAGATGATACCTCCCTTATGGCAGAAAGTGAAGAGGAACTAAAAAGCCTGTTGATGAAACTGAAAGAGGAGAGTGAAAAAAGTTGGCTTAAAGCTCAAGATTCAGAAAATGAAGATCATGGCATCTGGTCCCATCACTTCCTGGGAAATAGATGGGGAAACAGTGGAAACAGTGTCAGACTTTATTTTGGGGGGGCTCCAAAATCACTGCTGATGGTGACTGTGGCCATGAAATTAAAAGACGCTTACTCCTTGGAAGAAAAGTTATGACCAATCTAGATAGCATATTCAAAAGCAGAGACATTACTTTGCCAACAAAGGTTCGTCTAGTCAAGGCTATGGTTTTTCCAGTAGTCATGTATGGATGTGAGAGTTGGACTATAAAGAACGCTGAGCGCCAAAGAACTGATGCTTTTGAACTGTGGTGTTGGAGAAGACTCTTGAGAGTCCCTTGGACTGCAAGGAGATCCAACCAGTCCATTCTAAAGGAGATCAGTCCTGGGTGTTCATTCGAGGGACTGATGTTGAAGGTGAAACTCCAGTACTTTGGCCACCTGATGTGGAGAACTGACTCATTTGAAAAGACCCTGATGCTGGGAAAGATTGAGGGCAGGAGGAGAAGGGGATGACAGAGGATGAGATGGTTGGATGGCATCACAGACACAATGGACATGGGTTTGGGTGGACTGCAGGAGTTGGTGACGGACAGGGAGGCCTGGCATGCTGCAGTTCATGGGGTCGTAAAGAGTCAGACACAACTAAGCTACTGAACTGAACTGAACTGAGACCATTTTATATGAAGGACTCACGCATCCATGGATTTTGCTATCTGAAGGGATCCTGGAACCTATTCCCCATGGATACCAAGGAACTACTGTATTTATTTCTTGTTAATTTCCACAGAACTTCAACTCAGTGTTCCCCTAAAAGGGCTAACCTAGAGCCTTATCAAAGAAGCCCACACAGTGATGCTTTGGCACTGAATTCTCTTAATGCTGCTGCTGCTGCTGCTAAGTCGCTTTAGTTGTGTCCGACTCTGTGCGACTCCAGAGATGGCAGCCCACCAGGCCCCACCATCCCTGGGATTCTCCAGGCAAGAACACTGGGGTGGGTTGCCATTTCCTCCTCCAATGCAGGAAAGTGAAAAGTGAAAGTGAAGTCACCCAGTTGTGTCCGACTCTTAGCGACCCCATGGACTGCAGCCTACCAGGCTCCTCCATCCAGGGATTTTCCAGGCAAGAGTACTGGACTGGGTTGCCATGCCTTCTCTTAATGCTACTCATGGCTTGTTCTCCACCCCACCCCACTTTATCAAGATATGATTAATATGTAACTTTGAATACGTTTAAAGTGTGCAGTGTGGTGACTTGCTGTATGTGGGTATTGTGAAACGAGTACAATGAAGTTAGTTAGTACCTGTTAGCTCACATAATTACCATTGTGGTGTGTGTGGGTGGTGAGAACATTTAAGGTCTCTCTTAGCAAGCAGATCTTAGAAGCTTTCATCAGAAGAAAAAATTTACAAGTGTGTGTGCCGATGGATATTTTTGTGACAATCATTTTGCAATATTTACAAATATCAAATCATTTTGTGGTATACCTGAGACAAATATGGTAGTTGTATGTTAACTATATCTCAGTAAAAAGAGATCTACTCTTGCAGCAACTTTCTAGTATGTCATGCGGTATTGTTAACCACAGTCACCATGCTGTACCCTTGATCAGCAGAATTTAGCATCTTGTAGCTGCAGGTTTGTATCTTTTACCTCCATCTCATTTCTCCCACCTCCATCCCCAGTAACCAAATTCTTCTCTTTGTTTCTATGTAAGGTTTTTTTTTTTTAGACTCCACATGTGAGATCATGCTGTATTTGTTTTTCACTGTCTGACTGATTACACTTAGCACGGTGCCCTCAAGTTTCATCCATGTAGCTGCAAATGTCAGGATTTCCTTTTTTAAGTGACTGAATAATACTTCACTGTATATATATGTATGAATACCACATTTTCTTTCCTCATTCGTTTGCTGATGGATGAGGCTGTTTCTGTATCTTGACTATTGTAAACAATGCTGCTGTGAACAGAGAGGTGTGGACATTTCCTGAGGCAGTGATTTAATTTCCTTTGGATATATATCCAAAAGTGGGATTACATGGTAGTTTTATTTGTAATTTTTTGAGGAACTGCCATACCATTTTCCATAGTGGTTGTATCAATTTGCATTCACATCAACAGCGCACAAGAGTTCTCTTGGTTCCACGTTTTCACCAAAACTTGTTATCTCTTGCCTTTTTAATAATAGCTCTAATGGCTTGGTAACCCACTCCAGTACTCTTGCCTGGAAAATTCCATGGATGGAAGAGCCTGGTAGGCTACAGTCCATGGGGTCGCAAAGAGTCGGACATGACTGAGTGACTTCACTTCAAACGTTACTGGGATCCATAAACCTGTGAATACCAATGGAACCATACAGTATTGTTGTGCTGTGTTGCTGTCGTGCTTTCCTCCAGGATACAGTACTGATAATAACCGCAAAAATATCTATTCCTGCTCCTTTCTGTCCAAGAAGAACCTCTAGCTTTCTGTGCAACATCTCAGGAACCCCAGGTCTTTCTGAGGGCTCTTTAGGACACTTCACCACTCAGTCTGACAGCTTCATCCACCACTGGGCATGTTCTTTTTTTTCCCCTGCTTTGACCAGTTCAGGAATCTGCTAGGAGAAGGTTCATCATCTCCAGAACGGCTAGAATCTCTTATGAATCATTACTTCCGTCCAGGGTGCTTTGCCCAGGACCCCAGGGATGCCAGTCTTCAGGGACCCAGAAGGCACTTGCTCCATTTGAAGACAGAGCTGTTCTCCCTACTTTGGCTTGGGACTCAGCCCCTTGGAGGAGCAGAGCATTCTTAGCTTTAAGTAGGAGAAGGACTCTGATTGCAGTTATTCCAAACTTTGTTTCCTGGCCCCTAATTATCACTGCTTTGCCCAGAATGCACAAAATCTCTCAGGAAAATACTCCATCTTTTCTGAGCTCTTACCTTCTAGACAAAGAAGCTCAAACCTTGCCCAAAGGCCTGGGTGGGGAGTGAATAGACATCATTTTCTACCTGCAGGCTGCCGTCCTAACAGATCCTTCTTCTTTCCCTCCCCAGTTGCCTGGGGCTTCCCAAGTGGTGCTGTTGACTTCCCTGGTGGCTCAGATGGTAAAGCGTCTGTCTACAATGCGGGAGACTCAGGTTCAATCCCTGGGTTGGGAAGATCCCCTGGAGAAGGAAATGGCAATCCACTCCAGGACGATTGCCTGGAAAATCCCATGGACAGAGGAGCCTGGTAGGCTACAGCCCGTGGGGTCACAAAGAGTCGGACATGACTGAGTGACTTCATTTTCTTTCTTTCCTAGGTGGTGCTAGTGGTAAAGAACCTGTCTGCCAATGCAGAACTAAGAGAACTAAGAGATGCCAGTTTAATCCTTGGGTGGGGAAGATCCTCTGGAGGAGGAAATGACAACCCACTCCAGTATTCTTGCCTGAAAAATCCCACAACAGAGAAGCCTGGTGGGCTACAGTCCATGGGGTTGCAAAGAGTTGGACCTGACTAAAGTGGCTTAGCACAGCGCAGTTGCCAAAGAAAAGTCCCAGAACACACAGCAGCTATATAGCTCAGAGTGGGGAGGGAGCCTCCACGTAGTAGCCACCATGCCCTCCTACACAAAGGAACAAGGAGGTTTAACACTCAAATTGGGAAATGTCAGTATTTCCTGAGCCATCACTGGAATCTTTTAAGCTGGAGTATGGGTACCTCTGACGATTCTAAGTGTGTTTGATTCATCTTTTAGGTTGGTTTGGCTAGTGTGGCTTGTTTAGTTCTCAGCTACTCAGGTTATATCTAGGGCACCCCTGACCAGCTGCATTCGGGGTCATGATTGGAGAGCCTGGGAAACGTTTTTGTACACACCGGTGTTGGTGCACATGTAGATGGGTCTCGTGTCCCAGATCACGAGTCTCTAGGCTTAATCTGGGAAAAGTGGATCTAATGAGTGCTGTCCTTTCACTGCCCTCATGGGCCTGGGTGGGACAAGAAGAAGGGAGATGGGGTGTGGAATGCCCCAGGCAGTGGGGCAGAGAGGGAGTACTGACTGTGGTGCTAGAAGGCAGCTCCCAGACCTGTCAGTCAAGACCCTGAGATCTGCCACTGAGGTCCTTTGACTTAAAAACAGGATTTCATGGCATTGATCAGGTCATCTCTTTATCTTCCTTTCTCTTTTTTTAAAAAAATGTATTCATTTATTTGACTGTGCTGGGTCTTTGTTGCAGTGTGTAGAATTTTTGATTTTCCTTGTGGCCCAGGGGATCTGTGTGTGTGTGTCTGTGTGTGTGTATGTGTGCATGTATATGAAAGTTGCACTGGTGATGATGGTGAGGCACAGAGAGGCCTGGCGTGCTGTAGTCCATGGGGTCACAAAGAGTTAGACACGACTGGGTGACTGAACAAGAACAACAACAACAAAAGTTGCAGCCTGTGGGATCTGGGCTTCCCAGGTGGCTCAGTGGTAAAGAATCTGCGTGCTGATGCAGAGCATGGGGTTCGATCCCTGGGTCAGGAAGATCTCCTGGACAAGGAAATGGCAACCCACTCTAGTATTCTTGCTCAGGAAATCCCATGCACAGAGGAACCTGGTGGGCTACAGTCCACGGGATCCCCAAAGAGTTGGATACAATTTAGTGACTAAACAACAAATGCAGGATCTAGTTCCCCGACCAGGGATTGAACCCAGGTCCCCTGCATTGAGAGAGTGGAGTCTTAGCCACTGGACCACCAGAGAAATTCCTGTTCTTAGTTTCCTTTTGCTCCTAAACCTGAACTTTGACATCTAACCTCATTTGACAGTGTGTGTTGAAGATTTAAATGCTGCTGCCAGATTCCCTGGCCTTATATGGCTTCTTTGAAATATTGGGTCTGCAGGAAGGAAGGCTCATCCTGGCACCTACAAATGGGCAGCTCCTCAGAGTGCTGAACACTGCTACTGTGCCTTATCCTGAGGGAATAAAATTTTGCTTTTTTTAAAAATGAGCATTCATGCTGCTACCTTATTTATCTGCTAAAGATTCAGACTTATCCTGCTGTCCCCATAGCAAGTATGTCTGGCATATGAATGTGTGTGTGGGGATGTATTTGTTATCGGCACCTCACCACTGTTGCATTCCCTGATGTCATGAAGTGTCACTTGATGCTGAGATGACATTTAACGCCACCTGGCATTAGGTAAGACAACATGATTAAAGTCATTCCCTCTGAAACTACAGCCTCAATATAGTCACCACTCACTAGGCTTCGAGCTAGTCCTTTTTTTTTAATGTAAAATATTTACAGTAGATAGCTTTCATGAGTTGCTTTCCATTTCTTTGAAATAAAAGCATATGTTGACCCTAGTACTTGCAAATATCTTTAAAATATATTTTTTCGGCTTTTTATTTTATATTGGTATAACAGTGTGATAGTTTCAGGTGGACAGCAAAGGGACTCGACCATACATACACATGTATCCATTCTCCCCCAAACTCCCCTCCCATCCAGGCTGCCACATGACCTGGAGCAGAGTTCCCTGTGCTACATAGTAAGACCCTGTTGGTTATCCATTTAACATACAGCAGTGTGTACACTGGTCCTTGTGGGTAGAAGAAGTCACAGTTCAAGACTACCTGTTGTCTTGGAGGATCTGGGTGAAAATGAAAAAAAAGCCTGTGAGTTTACAGTTTCCCAAAATAGTCATCGCAGTGCATCTGCAAAGTACCCACAAGAAACAGCCGCATATGCGGAAGCTTTCGCATTCTGGTTTTCCTGATGATGCCAGGTTTCATTTTCTGGAGGAGTGTTAGAAATGTTTCCCAGTCTTGGCTTAATCTTAGACTTGCTTGTCATGCTTCACAGATAAACCCCCAAGTGGAGAAGTTTGGCAAATTGCTCATCCAGGAGGTCGACATCTCAATTCTTCAGGTTCTAGGCAAGCAGTGGCTTTAAGCTGTTTTTTCACTTTACATATTTTGAAACAAACTCTGGGGGAAAAAGTGTATATGGAAGGAAACTTGGATGTGAATGGTTTACTATGTTCGAACAAGATGCTCAGAGATTTGCTTGAAAAAAATGAAACCTGGAAATTTGAAGGTTGATGTCCCTGGGGCCGTATGATAAATGCTGATGGTTGTGCAAATTCCTGTCTTTTCTTTATCACATTTATTTATTTGAAAGACAGACCAGAATCTGAACTTGGAAGGGACCTGGCAGTCTTTTCTGGGGAGAGGAAACTTCTCAAAAGAGAACCTTGTGGGTGCTTTAAATATCTTTCCAAATGGGTACATCACCTAAATGATGTTTAAGACCCAAAGTTACACATTTTGCCCACTAGTCTATGGTTCTGATTGTGTCTCTTTGAGTAACATTGTTTGATGTGCTGTTTCAAGTCAGTTTCCTAGCCAACAGAGCACTCTTTGGTCTTTTTATTTGTTCCCTAATTGTTTAGAAACATCCTCATTAAGAGACAAAATAAACACGTTTTCAGGTGCCACGTTGAAGGCAGGAATTGTGGGGAGATGGGAGGGAGAGAAGAGAGAATGCACGTGGTCCTTCTTTGAGATAAAAGCCCGTCCCAGAAACAAAGCCTGTTGGAATACAAAAGCTCTTTGTACACTGAGCACGTCTGCTGTTACAGATGAACCCTCTCCAATGGCTGCTATCAAACTTGTCATATTTTATTCATGAGTTGTGGTGTGCCTGGAAGAAATAAGAAAAGCAAAGCTCCAAATCATAATTATGGCATAAAAAAGATAAAATAGTTATTATTGTGACATTTTGGAAGAATTCTTAAATCTCTTCAGTAATTCATTTGAAAAAGTTGCACGGAATGGCTCGGTGTGTGGCACGTAATTTTGCTGGTCGGAGCTCCTGGGCTCAATTACAACCAGACCCACACTGACAAGACTCTATGCCTACGGTGAATAAGAGCATAATTAAGGAGAGGGCAACCGTGTTGGCTACACATAAATAGAAACGCTGATGGGTATCTTTGCATTTATCATGCTTGCGTGATTGCTCTGTGGTTGATCAACATATAGTATTCCCATGTTTTTATTTTTATCTTTTTTAATAGACTGTGAGGTTTGGATTGTGTGGTATGCCTTGTATGGGGAGATTTCAGGGAATAGTGGCAGAAAAAGCCCACTTAAAAGTATGCCTTACACCCTTTAGGTGTTGGGGGACAGCAACAAAGAGTTTAGGAAGGAAGCTGTTGGTTTACATCATGAATTTGAAAAAGTAAGCTTAAGTCCTTTTAAAAAAGACATGTCCTTGGTGTCCATATGTTTGTTCTACTGTGTCTGTGTCTCTATTTCTGCTTTGCAAATACAATCATCTCTACCATATATTCATTAATATCTGATATTGTTTTTTCTTTCTGAGTTACTTCACTCTGTATAACAGGCTCTAGGTCCAATAAAAAATAATGTAGAAAAAGATGCCAATTTCACTGAAAAACGAAAAAAAGGCCCACTGTTATTTCAGTGGCTTCCTCTGCTAACACAGAGCTTGGTGCTCCTCATTGATTTCCTAATTTGATTGGGGGCAGGAGGAGAAGGGGACGACAGAGGAGGAGATGGCTGGATGGCATCACTGACTTGATGAACGTGAGTGTGAGTGAACTTCGGGAGTTGGTGATGGACAGGGAGGCCTGGCGTGCTGCGATTCATGGGGTCGCAAAGAGTCGGACACGACTGAGTGACTGAACTGAAGTGATCCTGAGATACCTACCAACCCACTCCATCCTTATGCTCCGTATGTCTCCCCATCTTTGGCCCAAATTATTGATGGATTTAGTGCAAGCTATTTACTCACTCAGGATTTATTTTCATCATATAAGGTTCTCTCCACCTGCCCACACTGCTGGATTGTAAGTGACTTGGAGTCAGTAAGAGAAAGTCTTCTAACCATAGTTTCCGCATGTGCCCAACTTGTGTGGTGTTGTCTGACCTGGCACTCAGAGAGGGAAGAAAGTGACTGTGACGAGCATTTCCCAAAACTGTTCATATAGATGAGTACATGTATTTGTCATGTGGATTCTGTGATACACGTTTCATCATTGTGTGTTTGCACGCGTGCTACTCGCTATTTAATGGAGGAGAAAGTGAGTTTCAGGCTGACTGAATGACCTGTCACTCAGCTACCAACTGCCAGGACTGATGTTGGATCCTTGATCTCCTGATCCCAAATTCTACTTCCACACAGGGCTGTGCTTCTCAACCTTTTTCACATCGTAGTGCACAAGGAAAATGGCTCTATTTGTATACGACACTGGGGAGAAGACAAAGGGCTGCTCTTTTTGCCCAAAGTACTCTTCCTGGCCACACCAAGGGCTAAGAGCACCCATATCTCAGTGATACCTGTACTGAAGCCACAGCATCTGTGAAGAAGCACCTGAGTGAGCCAGGGAGACCTGTGAGAGCAGAGGATGGAGGCTTAGTGTGGGGCCTGGGTATATAGAGAATATGTGGTATTAGTACATGCTAGAGCCTTGCTGGCAGAGAAGGCAATGGCAGCCCACTCCAGTACTCTTGCCTGGAAAATCCCATGGGTGGAGGAGCCTGGTAGGCTGCAGTCCATGGGGTCGCTAAGAGTTGGACACGACTGAGCGACTTCACTTTCACTTTTCACTTTCATGCATTGGAGAAGGAAATGGCAACCCAGTCCAGTGTTCTTGCCTGGAGAATCCCAGGGACAGGGGAGCCTGGTGGGCTGCCGTCTATGGGGTTGCAGAGTCGACACGACTGAAGCGACTTAGCAGCAGCAGCAGCAGCAGCGCCTTACTGGCAAAGAAGGCAATGGCAACCCACTCCAGTACTCTTACTTGAAAAGTTCCATGGATGGAGGAGCCTGGTAAGCTTCAGTCCATGGGGTCTCAAAGAGTCGGACATGACTGAGCGCCTTCACTTTCACTTTTCACTTTTATGCATTGGAGAAGGAAATGGCAGCCCACTCCAGTGTTCTTGCCCGGAGAATCCCAGGGACGGGGGAGCCCGGTGGGCTGCCATCTATGGGGTCTCACAGAGTTGGACAGGACTGAAGCGACTCAGCAGCAGAGCCTTGCTGAGGAGGGATCTTGCAGTCCCAGATGTGTGGAGGGTCAGCCACTGAGCCTGTGCACCTTCAAGAGGATACAGCCAGCCGGTGACCCTGTGTACTGCCCTGCGTCTCCTCATTGCCATATTCACTGCTTTGTTACGGGTGGGAATGTGGGCCCCATTGCCAGATCATTGAGTTTTTTGCTGTAGATCTGGATCATTAGATGAAATCTGGAGTTTTTGTACTTTTATTGATTCTAACACACACACATTCATATTTTTGTTCTTTTGTAATAAATTATTGGTCTAATGACCAACAGTGTCATTGTTGATATCTTTTGGTTTTCTTGGCAGGATGACATGTCTGAACCTCTCGACCCTATCTTTGTAGTCTCTTGCTTTAGTTTCTTTCTTAGCCCCGCCATGCACGTTCTCGGGACCTGATCGACTTTGCTGGCTGGCTCCGGCAGTAGGATGTGTAAAATCTTGTATCTTGTAATCAGTGATACCTTGGACTTGCAGAAATGTGGTAAGTAGGTTGGGAGAGTGGTGGGTGACATGGGGGCTAAACTAACCTTCTGCGCTGTGTCTGACAAGAGGGGGCTCAGTTTATCACCTTGGACCTGGAGCCAGGAGGGTGCTCAGGACTCAATTCTCAGCAGTGGCTACTTCTCTCCATCACTTGGGACACATAAAATAAATCCTGATGCCAACTCCACCCTAGATTACTTTGCTAGGTCTCTGGGGGTGAGGTACCTCAAAAGAGAAGGCCTTCATCTGCCTAGGCATTTATGAGCTGCAGGTATCGTTGGAAAGGAGAAACACAGGGTGGCTGGTACTTAGGGCTTGGCAGAAGTTTCCCTGGCAGTGGGCTTTTAACTGCATATTTCATGCAGAAGCCAGCCACAGCATCCTTTCTGGTATTAACTTTAAATCGAAGATCTCACCATAATTAGAAAGCTGCCCAGCCCGTAAGTGTGTTCTTCAGAGTGTGTGCTGGGGCCAGGGCAATCTTGGGAATGCAGCTTCTTGGACTTCTGCTTTGTTTCTTTTCTTTTTAAAAAATTTTTGTTTCTTTATGGCTGTGCTGGATCTTCGTTGCTGTGCGGGCTTTTCTGTAGCTGCGGCAAGCGTGGGCTATTCTCTAGTTGCAGCGTGCAGGCTTCTCATTGCAGTGGCTTCTCTCGTTGCAGTCCAGACTTCAGTAGTTGCAGCTCCCAGGCTCTAGACCACAGGCTCAATAGTTGTGGGGCATGGGCTTAGTTGCTCTGTGGCATGTGGAATCTTCCTAGATCAGGGACTGAACCTGTGTTTCCTGCATCGGTAGGCAGATTCTTTACCACTGAGTCACCAGGGAAGCCCTATTTTTTTCTTTTTAAAAATTAAAAAAAAAAATTGTACTGGCAAAGAGTTGGACACAACTGAATCAACATGGTATACATACTTGGTTTATACTGTTTTAATTTCTGCTATACAGCAAAGTGATTCAGTTACACTTATATATATTCTTCTAAAATATTCTTTTCCATGATGGTTTACCATGGGATATTGACTGTAGTTCTCTGTGCTATACAGTAGGGTCTTATAATTTATCCATTCTCTATGTAATAGTTGTTGCTGTTTTGTCACTAAGTCATGTCCAACTCTTTTGTGACCCCATGGACTGTAGCTCACTATGTTCCTCTGTCCATGGACTTTTCCAACCAAGAATCCTGGGGCAGGTAGCCATTCCCTTCTCCAGGGGACCTTCTCGACCTAGGGATCAAACTGGGTCTCCTGCAGTGGCAGGCAGGTTCTTTACCACTGAGCTACCAGGGAAGCCCATATATAATAGTTGTATCTGCTAATGTCAACCTTCTACTCTATTCCTTCCTCAGCCCCCTCCCCATTGGCAACTGCAAGTCTGTTTTCTATGCTAGACTTCTGCTTTGAATATTGCTTTTTTCCATATGTAACTTTGGAATCCTGTCTCTTTCAGTCTTGGAGTGACGGGCTCGAGAACAATTTTTTTTTTTGAGCCCTTATCTTGAAGGTGCCTCTAAAGCTCATTTATGCACCGATCAATCAGCAGGCATTAAGTGTGATTCTGCTTTGCCGCATGTGCCAGCCACTCTGTTGGGTCCTGATTGCACAAGAGGAACATGTAGGGTGCTCTCCCCTTGGGGGCCCTAGATCCAGGTGCAGGGAAGAGAGAACCAGGAACATAGTGTATTCATTAGTTCATTCAACAAATATTTATTGCACACCCAAGTGATGGGCACTGTTCTGGCTAGATGTGAGAGATATAGCAGAGAAAAGACAGAGTCTCTCAGTTCATGAAGCTTCGGTTCCAGCAGAGATAGGGGATCACAGTGAAGAAGTATACTCATAAATTATTAACTATAGATAGTCACAGAGACTATGCAAGACATAAAATAGCAATACTGAAGAGAGAAAGAGAGGGAGAGAATTGACTCTAGGTAGGATTATGGAGAAGACTTCCTTGCAGAGGTGTTATTTGAACTGATGCCTGGATGAAGAAGTCAGCCATGCAAAGATAATTATATTATTCCCGATCACTTACATGGGTAGTGATGAACACTTTTTAGGTGCTAGACATTGTTCTAAATTCTTTATGTTTGTTAATTCATTTCATTCTCAAAACAATCCATAATCATCCTACAAGGGAGATAGGTATTATGGGCCCAATTTTACAGAAGGGAAAACAGGTTAAATAACCCCGTTATTTATATGGTCAAGGTTAGGTGCAGTAAGTGGCAAAGTTGAGAATTGAATCCAGGCTGATTTGCTCCCAGAACTGACATTTTTGGAAGAGCTGATACAAAAACCCTTGGATCAACAAGCTGAAGGGGCACAAGGGTGGCCTGTGTGGGTGAAGGTACCAGAGGAGGTCGGAGAGCGTGGCCAAAGTAAAAGCTTGGTCTTTGTTTCAGCCCCGGCAGCAGCACCAAGCCATGCAGCATCTTTCAGTCATTGTAAGAGTTAGGGTCTTTTTTCACTTGCACTGGTGAAAAATGCAAGAACCTCCCCCCTCCAAAGACACTTATGTCCTAATCCCCAGAACCTGTGATTGTTAATTTACATGATAAAAATAGCTTTGAAGATGTGATTAAGTGAAGGATCTTCAGGTGGGGAGGCTAGCCTGCATTATCCAGCTGGGCCCAATGCAATCACAAGCGTCCCTATAAGAAGGAAACAGGAAGTTAAGTCAGGGAGAGTGAGTGAGGTGCAGATGAAGGCGGAGAGAGATGATAAGGTGCTGCAAAACTGAATTTGAGGAGTAGGAAGGGGACGTGAACCCAGGCAAGCTGGAAAAGGCAAGGTAAGTGTATTTTCCCTAGAGCTCCTGGAGGGTGGCAGGGTGGTCCTGCCCACATTTTAGTTTTGTTCCAGTGAAACCCATTTCAGGCTTCTGACTCCAGAACCATAAGATTATGAGTTTGTGTTGTTTTAAGCACTGAGTTTGCAGGCATATGTTCCAGAAGCAACAGGAAACAACTACAGGCAGCTATTTGAGAGTTTAAAGAAAGTAGTGGAGGTGGTTGTTAGGATGTGATTTAAGTTTGGAAAGGATTTCCTTATTGCTCCAATTGCTACATGAGAGAAAGTCAGAAAGCGGAGGGGGAGGGGAGACACAGACAGAAGCAAGTGGGCGTTTGGAGGCTGCTGCAGCGTGGTAGGCAAGAGGATGGAGAGTCCAGGTGGTGATAGAGGCAGAGCTCAGGGCTGGCTGGATGTGCTGGAGACACCCTGTGACAGTAAGAGAGCAGGCAGAGGAGGGCGTGAAGGAGCCTCAGGATGGCTGCAGAGGTGGGAGGAATGCCAGAAGAATTAGGTGCCTAAAAGAGTGCCTGAAAAAGGAGGGAGAGGACAACATTGGAGGTTGCTGAGAGGTCAGTTAGGTGGAGGATGGAGAACTGGCCATTGGATTTGGCAAGATGCAGAATGTAAGATGGATAACAGTGCACGGTACTGGTCCGTGCAGCTACAGATACTGGCTGGAGTCTTTGTCCGGACCAAGTGTGTCTTACCAGGCCACAGAGAGCAGGCTCCGTAAGTACGCATTCGAATGGGTGAAGAATTTTGGAGTGAAGGGGTGGGAGAAGCCCTTTGAATTGAGGGCTCCAGAGCTTCGTGGACTTAGAGGACTTGGGCTGGGCCTCAAGAGGAGATGGGCAGGATTTGGATAGGTGTGGAGAAGGTGGCTGGAACTCTGGGTGGGAGAAGAGTTGAGATCGCACCGCATTCATGTGCTTTGTACTCCTAGGGCTCGGCTGAGAGTACTTGTCCAAGGATCAGCTACCGACCAACCAAGCGCTCGTGGTGGAGGGCGGGGTTTTCAGGTCATTCGCGGCTGAAAAGAATATCTGCTGACTCAGTTCACACTCAGGTAGAAAAGATTGCTTGCACCGAGCACCCTTTGAGAAGAATTACCATGAAGATGCTATTTAATATACCGAAGGCATGCTTTATTCAAGTGACTCAGCATGGTTACCCCAGGACAGGCCAGATCCAAATTATTTCCAGTGGTGATCAAAGGCCGGTTTTCTCCCAAATTGATATTTTCATTTTTTTTTTTTTTTTTTAAAGGCTTCAGTAAATGGGGATTGTAATTTGAGCCCTTGGTTGTAGATTGCTTTTGGGAGGGCAGTTGTGGGGAATTGGTGAGAAGGATCCAGTAGTCGGAATGCAGTTGACTTTGAGTTCAGGCAAGCAGCAGCTCCAACAGTTTGTTCTAAGGGTGACGTTAATGTTAAATAGGATCGGAAAACATCTCTGAAGGGGTCAGTTTTCAAGTCTGTGAGAAACCGTACCAAAGGCCCTTTGCTGCACAAGTGCCCATGTGTCCTGGAGCTTCTCTTCAAAGCCTGGAGTTTCAGGGGCCCAGAGAGCTTTGCTGCCCCTCCTCAGGACAGAGTTTGAAAGGCCAATAATTACTCACTTTTTCCAGGAATCGGGAAGCACGCCCAGTGGCCAACACAGATAGATAAATAGTGAGGGAGACCTTCCCAGCAGTGATTCTGGAACTAATTAGCTAACAAGGCGTGTAATTAGATTAAAACGTGTGATCTAAGATCTGACGATGTGCTTTTTAGGACAGCGAAAATAAAGGAGCTGAAAAGAAAGCATTCCACCGAGGAGTTCCAAGTTATTGTCCCTTTGGAAATATTCAGGACACTTGAAATAATAGAGCAAAGAAAACTTCTCCGGCAGCCATGCCAGCCAAGTGTGTGCCCCGACAGGTGGTCAGCATCAGGCTGGGGAGGGGCAATGCTGAGCAGAGAGGGTACCTCATTCATCACTTAGTTCTTGCTGTGTTACCTGGGGCCGGTGCTTCTCTCTTTTGTGGGAAAGATTTCTTTTTCTCTCCTTCCCACAGCATAGTGAGATGTTCCTATATTACTTTCTTGGCATGTATAGCGACCAGGTCTGCCCTACCCTAATAGACCAGTTATTTCTGGAATGACCTTCTGTAGCTCTCGTCTTTTTTCCTTCCATCTAGCTGGAAAGAAAAATTTAAAAAAAAAAAAAAATTGCTGTATTGTGAGGCATGTGGGATCTTAGTCTCCTGACCAGGGATTGAACCCAGGTCCTCAGCAGTGAGAGTACAGAGTCATAACCACTGTACCGCTGGGTAATTCCTGAAATCACACGTGAGCTTTGCCAAGCTGCCTCCCTCTCCCCAGGTGCAGACTTCTGCAGTGCAGAGCCCCCACTCCGTCCAGTGTGGAGTCATAACCCTTTACCTCTTACCACTGGGGCCCCAGTGGAGTAGATTTTACCTCTGGCCCTCCCCTTATTCCCTACTACTCATTCATTCCTTTACCTCTGTCTGAGGTAATTCTACCCTGTTGGTCCCAAGTGCAAAGTTTGTGCAGTTTCTGGGGTAAAATATTGGAAGCCACCAAAATAATTTCTCACTGAACGTCTCTCAGTTTGCTAATTAATATTATTTTGGTCATTGCAGTCTTGTGAAGTTGGAACAATTTCCCAGAGGCAGGAAGTCAGACATTCAGCCACAGAATCAACTAAATTCCTTGCATGTGAGGGATAAGACTGTTTCATCAGGAGTACTTTCTTGTGGTTTGATACTCAGCTTTCCTGGTGGCTCAGATGGTAAACAATCTGCCTGTAATGCAGGAGACTGGAGTTCGATCCCTGGGTTGGGAAGATCCCCTGGAGAAGGGAATGGCTACTCACTCCAGTATTCTTGCGTGAAGAATACCATGGACAAAGGAGCCTGGCAGGCTATAGTCCATGGCGTTGCAAAGGGTCAGACATGACTGAGGTTGTGGACTTTGAAGAGGGCTTTCTGGCCTGATAAACAGGGGAACTTGGATTCCTGATAGAAAAGTTATGTGATAAAGATACCTTCAGTCAGACACATGCTTAGAGCTGTTTGCATATCTTCAGTGAGGAGATGCTAGCTTTGTTTTGTAGCTGGAAAGAGAAATAGCCAGGGTTGTTTTCCATCAGGCTGCGTATGGGCTTATCTGGAAGAGTGTTGCTTTCTGTTCATTGATGCCACAACTGTCTCTCTGCGCACAGAGCCACAGGAGCTTACCTTTGAAACATTAGCTGTTCACCCTCATAATTGCTCCATCCTCTAATTTAATGAAAACCCATTAAACTGAAACAATAATTAAAATGAGACATCATCTCTGTAGGAGGTTTGCATATTAAAATCACAGTGCATTTCAATGCAGGCAGATTTTTATTCTTGAACAGCATTTGAAGCAACATGTAAAAATGATTTATAATGAATAATCATAAATTAGAGAGCTTGCGGTCGAGCATGATGCCTCACTGTTTACTGTTGAGTTGGAGTAGATATGGCAAGGTCAAGGCCAGTGTAGCACTGAAAATGTCTCTCTTAAGCCTGAGGGTTGTGACTGCACAAAAGGGAATCGATCCTATATGGGTCAGCCCCCTGCTCCAGACTTTTCAAGCAGGCTGGTGAGTGTACTTAGTATATGGGGCAGTTGAGAGTTTTGGAGGAGGAGTGCCCCTTAGATAGGGGAGAGCTGGCATTGGAGTGGAGTGGAGAAGTTTAAAGATTCTTTGGGGACTAGGGAATTCATACAGAAATACCCAGAAAGAGCTGAAAAGGTTTTGGGCAAATTATGTAACTTCTACAAGCCAGAGGTTCCTTATCTTGAAAGGTTATTAATGCCTACCTAGTGGGTTGTTTTTTTTTTTTTGGGGGGGGGACTTCCCTGGTGGCTCAGACAGTAACGCATCTGCCTACAATGCGAGAGACCCGGGTTCAATCCCTGGGTCAGGAAGATCTCCTGGAGAAGGAAATGGCAACCCACTCCAGTATTCTTGCCTAGAAAATCCCATGGACGGAGGAGCCTGGTAGGCTGTAGTCCACGGGCTCGCAAAGAGGCAGACATGACTGAGCAACTTCACTAGTGGGTTTTTGGGCTTGCCGTGTGGCGCTACTGGTAAAGAACCTGCCTGCCAATGCGGGAAATGTAAGAGATGTGGATTCGATCCCTGGGTTGGGAAGATCCCCTGGAGGGGGGCATGGCAAACCACTCCAGTATTCTTGCCTGGAGTATTCCATGGACAGAGGAGCTTGGAGGGCTACAGTCCATAGGGTTGCAAAGAGTTGGACACTTTGGACACTGACGCGACTTGGACACACACGCATGCTTGCACAATGGATTATTATGAATGTGAAATGTGATCCTGTGTGTGAACCCACTGCTGCTGCTGCTGCTAAGTCGCCTCAGTCGTGTCCGACTCTGCGACCCCATAGACGGCAGCCCACCAGGCTCCCCCGTCCCTGGGATTCTCCAGGCAAGAACACTGGAGTGGGTTGCCATTTCCTTCTCCAATGGATGAAAGTGAAAAGTCAAAGTGAAGTCGCTCAGTCGTGTCCGACTCTTCAGTAAATGTTAAAGCTCAGACTTCCCATGTGTAGATTTCTAAGCTGTCTTTCCAAAGCGACTCAGAAATGATGTCCTAAAGGGAGGCCAGTGGGGAGGAAATACAGAGCACAAGCTATGTAGTGGGCACACTCCGTGACTCCTTACTGAGCCCGGCCATGTGGGTAGTATTACCGCTGTGTTACAGGTGGGGCAACTCAAGGATGAAGGAAGGAAGCTAAGTTACCTAAAGTCTCACAGAGGCTCCATGGTGGAGCTGGTATTCAGGCAGCAGTTGGGCTGAGATGAGTGATCATGGCTGAGAGGCAGTGGTGAGTCGTGGTTGACAGTAGACAGATCCGAGTTTGAAATCCAGTGGCAATACTTAAATACAGAGCTTCTTAACTCTTTTTTTTAATTTAATTTTATTTTATTTTATTTTTAAACTTTACAATATTGTATTAGTTTTGCCAAATATCGAAATGAATCCGCCACAGGTATACTCGCGTTCCCCATCCTGAACCCTCCTCCCCCCCCACCCTCCCTCTGGGTCTATACCTCATTTATAAGATGGGAATAACAATACTGACATTGCTGGGTGGCAGGTGAGGACTGAATTAGGAAGTATATTTAAGCCCATTGCTTAAATAGATTAAATATATTTAAGTGTATTTATTCTAGCACATAGCAAAAATTCAAACATGTTTGGATGTTGGTTGGTTGGCTAGACCTAGATTGGATTCACAGGAAGCTTCATAGGCTCTGCCAGCTTTTTAAGAGGAGAGGGTTAGAACTGACCACTCACCACGCCTCCAGCCATGGCTGGCGACCCTTGCTCACTTGCCCGTTGTCCTCCTGCTGGGCCGCAGCAATAACCCGCCATGACTGCAGGGCTCTCCTGGCAGGGTGGGGACCGGCATAGCTTTGTACACCCCCATCTTTTAGGTCTCAGGGCCTGCCCTAGCTGTTTTCCAAATAAACAAATGGCCAGTGCTTCCCCTGTGGCAGACACTGTTTTGAGAGCTTAACACGTATGAACCAATTTGATGTGCATACTGCTTTTATGGGATAGATGGAATTTTATTCCCATTTTACAGATGAGGAGGCTGAGGCACAGAGAGGTTAATGGGTCCATGGTCACATATCTGGTATGTGGGGAAGCTGGAATCTGAGCCAGTCAGGCTCCATAGTCTGAGTGCTTAACCATTACACTGCACTGCCCCTTGTTGGGAGGATCAGGTCTCTGAGGGAAAGCTCTCTGGTCCTGTTTCAGGCTATTCTAGCCTTGTATTCCCTTCTAAGAATTCCCACTTTGCTTCTGCCTCTGAACTGAACAACTGAGCAGTTCCCATTCGTCTCTGTTTGTGTCTTTATTACTCGATGCTTAGCCCCTGGCAAATAAAAGATGTGTCCCAAGTTTTGTGTCCATAGTTCCCGGTTCAGAAGAGTGCTCAATAAAGGTTTTCAAGGTGAGGAATTAATGAGCGAATGATTGGAAGAATGGCTGAGTAGTTGGCAGAGGGCAGGGCCCAGGACTGTCCTTATGTCTTCTGCAGGAACCCAGAGAGCATTGTGTGCTAGGACAGTCGCCTGTATTTGACAGCCTCTGTGCATCAGGATGTGGTGGGCATCCCTCTGCACCCTCGGACTCTTGACCGCGACTGTGGATTAAAATGACACTTGACTCAACTGCTAGTTATTACAGAAATAGACCTCAAATCCCATCAGCCTGAGCTGTTACAAACTGAGGGGAGGGGTGTGGGTCTGTGTTGAAATGCCCCAGCAGGCCATTCTGGGAGCTGACCAGTCCCCCGCATTAAGGAGGGGAGTGGTATTCCATGGGAAGCCAGAGCTGGTTGAACTTGGCTGGAGTGGGGGTTAAGGGGGCTCTTATTGATTTAAAGAGGCACAATTTCATGATTGAAAGATGGGGAGTTGGCACTTATTTTCTTTTCAGATGCCCTTTTTGCTTCTCCTGTTTCTATAATGTGCTCTTATATTTTTAGCATAAAATTGATTGTTTTTCCTTACAATAATTCTCAGAGGAGATCTGGAAAATTGAGACATGGTGAAAGAAGAAAAATATCACCCATATTAGCTTCCAAAGTTAATATTTTGATTGAAGGCCATTTGTATCTTTCTGCTATGCATCACTAAATACATTTTTATATACTTGATATGTCATTATGCAGGCAGTTGTGTCCCTGTTTGATAGTATTGCCTAGGAATTTTCTGTTATTCTAATACTTTTGATGTTATATTATCCTATGTAATTTTCCATTGGTTATATGCAGTCTAATTTATAACTGTTCCCTAGGTAGCTTTTTTGCTACACAGTGAAGTATTCCCTCCTCTCACCCCCCTAGTTTTAATGAGATATAATTGGCATATAACATTGTATTAAAGTGTACAGCATAATGATTTGATGTATGTATACTGCAAAGTGATTACCTCAATAAGCTTAGTTAACATTCATCACCTCGCATAATTACATTTTTTTTCTATCATGAGGACTTAAGATCTACTCTTAGCAACCTTCAAATATATAATACGGTATTAACTACAGTCACCATGCTGTGCACTACATCCCTAGAACTTACTTATCTTAGAACTGCAAGTTTGTAGTTTACACAATGCAGCCTTTATTAAAAAAACTTTATCAGACTTTTTCATTTTTCTGTCCTGTGATTCAGATGGAGTTGGCATCCATGCTTTACCTCCCTGTTTTGAGGATTCCACTGGGATGGGGGTGGAGGTAGGAGGATTATGGAGGGAGACTTGATCACTGGTAGGTAACGGTGCTAATATAGGGAGGCAGGGGGCTTCCTAGGTGGCGTTAGCAGTAAAGAATCTGCCTGCCAATGCAGGAGACACAGAGAAGCGGGTTCAATTCCTGGGTCTGGGAAGATCTCCTAGAGGAGGAAATGGTAACCCACTCAAGTATTCTTCACTGGAGAACTCCATGGACAGCGGAGCATGGTGGGCTACAGTTCATGAGGTCACAAAGGGTTGGACATGACCGAACACACATAGGCAGACAGCCTGAAGAGGAGTGGTTTGCTGACTTCTTAGTGACCAGGGGATGCATTGATTTTCCTTACTGGTATTTTTAAATGTTGAGAAGAGGAGTTCGGTTCCCCCACCATGCTCATCTAATGAGTAAAATCATGGGGACATCTGAATCTCTTGAGTCACATAGGAATTTTAAAAAATTAGCACTATGTGTCACAGGATTCTTTGGGTTTAGTCTTTGAATGAGCTAGGGGTGCTCTGCTGGCTTTATTATTCCTTAGGCAGCTTATTATTTTAATGGATTTTTTCTCTGCAGGTTGGGGTGTCTTTGAGTGTCTTTGGTAAACCTCTTCTGTTGGGTCCCAGACTTTGGAATCAAGATATATCACTAGTACAGCAAATAGCTTTTGAGGTTTCACCACATACCAGGCACAATGCTGAGTGCGAGTATCTATTGATAAACCATTTTATATGGAATTTAGTGCAATGGGCATGATAGTTGTTAATGAAGTGATGGCACAATATAATTATTCACATAAAACCTTGATATTTATAAGAAGTCGAATGATGGCAACATACGGAATACAAGGTCTGGGTGGTCAGGGAAAGATGGCCTGAGGAGTAACAATTAAGTTGGTATTCACAGAAGCGAGAGGGAGGGAGGTCACTGCAGATGGAATGTACCAGGGTGGGAAGGAACCCGGCCCTGGGAAGAAGAGAGAGGAGCTTGTGTGGCTGGAGTGCAGGATGAGGTGGGTGGGAGACAGGAAAAGAGAATGAACGCGAACATAAGCAGGGGAGCCAGGCGAATGCCGTGGAGTGTTCTGATCGACTCTGTCGAGGACTCAGTTTTTTCTCTAGTTACGGGCTGTGTGACTTTGGGCAAGCCATTCTCTGTGCTCAGAGTTTGACTCTCTGTGCCTCAGTTTCCTTACCTATAAAATGGGGGAATGTTACTTAGCTCAGGGGTTGTACAAATAGATTGTTCATAAATATTTCCTGAGTGAATAGTGCCAGGCACCGGGTATATGATGATTGGCCCCTTTCCCACATGTACCAAGCCTGAGATCATATGTACTGGCAAACAGTAGGCCTGGCACAGTGAAGAGCGTAGCATATGGAACCAGCCTCCCAGGTTGGAATCTCAGAACCATGGACTCCTAGCCCAATATCTTTTCAGAAACTCATTTAAACTCTGTAAAACTTAGTTTTCTCAAATGTAAAGTAGGAAAAATAGTAATGGCTATTCCTCAGATTATTGTAATTAGAGAATATGGTTCAAGTAGTTAACTCTGCCCTTGTACCATAATATGCCATAGACATATTTGCTTTTTATTATTCTGGCTTCTGAAGCTAATGGACGTTTAATGGGATATTATTGTGAACTTGTTAGTGGAGATAGGAATCCCTTACATATTAAGTGGGAGGCTCTTGGTGTTCCTACTACTTTCTGCTTGTGATTTTGGCTATGAAAATACTTAGATCAGTAGCATCTGAAGTTCTCAGAGAAGGGCCCCAGGACCCAACAGTGGACACGTACCTCTCTCCACACAGCAGCGCTTGCCCTCTGGAGAGTTGGCAGTTCTGAAATGGCAAGTTTCCTCTCTACTTAGAAATGAAAAGCCAACTGTCATTTCAATTTAGCAAGTGTTGCTTTACCTTTCAGGGCAATCTTAACCACAAGCTTATGTGGGACTCAGGCTAGAAGGATGCGCCATGTCTATAGCAAGATTCTGCCGTGTGTTGAAGTTCTTAGTGGCACACATGCTGTGATTACCAAGATGTCGCCTGAATTCATCAGTCAAGGCTGCCCTGCTGTGTTTGTTTTGTCCTATTTCTGCGTTTTTGCTCTCTTGACTCACTGATCAGGGGAGAGTTCCCAATATTAGATTGAATAGTTGCTTTCCTGCTAAGAGCTTTAGGGAGAGAGGCTTGCAAAGAAAGAAGAATGCTAGGATAATAGGAAATACATGGGTAATGAAAGCTTCAAAGCGATCTGCAAGGAATGCCCTCTTTTCTCTGTTTCTCCTGTCTAGTAAATGCTGGTTCATCTTTTTGACTCAGCCTCAAAGATGCATCTTATGTGACGTCATCCCCAGGTTCCCTTCCTCTTTCTGTGGCTTGGTTTTCACCAAGTAACTGTCTTACTTATGTAGTTATCCTTGATGGCAGAAATTGTGTGTTGACCTTTTTGCTGGTACCTGGCACAGAGTAAACACAGGTATGTTTGCTGACAATGAAAATCATCACCTTTCTTACACTGTATGTCAAGGAAAAGGGAAATGAAGTTGCTTCTAGATTAGGTAGAGAAGAGCTTGTGAATACCACTGTTTAATTTCTTTCCTGCTCCACTCCTCAGCCTCCTTCCTTCATCTAGCATGGTTTCACTGATGGTTGATCATCATATTAGCATTTTTAGTCTTTCTTGAAAATTGACTAAGTACAGCCATTTAATCCTAGGAAGGAAAAAGCACTTAACCCTTGCTGCTGAGTTAGCACTTCTTAACTAAATCAGGCAAAACCTCTTGAGTATTTGGAATGGAATTGTCTTTTCTCTCTGTTTTTTAAAGTGTAAAATGTTCACTATAAGTGGTGGTTATGTAGGAAATTAGCTTGGTGCAATGGTAGCCTCCAAGTATACTCCCTGCTGCTGCTAAGTCGCTTTAGTCGTGTCTGACTCTATGCGACCCATAGACAGCAGCCCACCAGGCTCCCCCGTCCCTGGGATTCTCCAGGAAAGAACACTGGAGTGGGTTGCCATTTACTTCTCCAATGTATGAAAGTGAAAAGTGAAAGTGAAGTTGCTCAGTCGTGTCCGACTCTTTGTGTCCCCATGGACTGCAGCCTACTAGGCTCCTCCGTCCATGGGATTTTCCAGGCAAGAGTACTGGAGTGGGGTGCCATTGCCTTCTCCGAAGTATACTCCAGAAGTCACAAAATTGAAAGCCTCACAGGTAGGCCAAATTCAGGTGTTTGAATCATGTGGCTTATCAAATCAATTAAAAATACCCAGATCAGATGAGTCGCTCAGTCGTGTCCGACTCTTTGCGACCCCATGAATTGCAGCACGCCAGGCCTCCCTGTCCATCACCAACTCCCAGAATTCACTGAGACTCATGTCCATCGAGTCAGTGA
>NW_011494960.1:4130194-4130737 GCF_000754665.1 Bison bison bison | reverse complement strand
ATCCTCTGTCGTCCCCTTCTCCTCTTGCCCCCAATCCCTCCCAGCATCAGAGTCTTTTCCAATGAGTCAACTCTTCACATGAGGTGGCCAAAGTACTAGAGTTTCAGCTTTAGCATCATTCCTTCCAAAGAAATTCCAGGGCTGATCTCCTTCAGAATGGACTGGTTGGATCTCCTTGCACTCGCAAGAGTCTTTTCCAACACCACAGTTCAAAAGCATCAATTCTTCTGTGCTCAGCCTTCTTCACAGTCCAACTCTCACATCCATACATGACCACTGGAAAAACCATAGCCTTGACCAGACGAACCTTTCTTGGCAAAGTAATGTCTCTGCTTTTGAATATGCTATCTAGGTTGGTCATAACTTTCCTTCCAAGGAGTAAGTGTCTTTTAATTCCATGGCTGCAGTCACCATCTGCAGTGATTTTGGAGCCCAGAAAAATAAAGTCTGACACTGTTTCCACTGTTTCCCCATCTATTTCCCATGAAGTGATGGGACTGTATGCCATGATCTTTGTTTTCTGAATGTTGAGCTTTAAACCTG
>NW_011494960.1:4128564-4129541 GCF_000754665.1 Bison bison bison | reverse complement strand
TTTGCATGAAATGTTCCTTTGGTATCTCTCATTTTCTTGAAGAGATCTCTAGTCTTTCCCATTCTGTTGTTTTCCTCTATTTCTTTGCACTGATCGCTGAAGAAGGCTTTCTTATCTCTTCTTGCTATTCTTTGGAAATCTGCATTCAGATGTTTATATCTTTCCTTTTCTCCTTTGCTTTTTGTTTCTCTTCTTTTCACAGCTATTTGTAAGGCCTCCCCAGACAGCCATTTTGATTTTTTGCATTTCTTTTCCATGGGGATGGTCTTGATCCCTGTCTCCTGTACAATGTCATGAACCTCATTCCATAGTTCATCAGGCACTCTATCTATCAGATCTAGGCCCTGAAATCTATTTCTCACTTCCACTGTATAATCATAAGGGATTTGATTTAGGTCATACCTGAATGGTCTAGTGGTTTTCCCTACTTTCTTCAATTTAAGTCTGAATTTGGCAATAAGGAGTTCATGATCTGAGCCACAGTCAGCTCCTGGTCTTGTTTTTGCTGATTGTATAGAGCTGCTCCATCTTTGGCTGCAAAGAACATAATCAATCTGATTTTGGTGTTGACCATCTGGTGATGTCCATGTGTAGAGTCTTCTCTTGTGTTCTTGGAAGAGGGTGTTTGTTATGACGAGTGCATTTTCTTGGCAACACTCTATTAGTCTTTGCCCTGCTTCATTCTGTATTCCAAGGCCAAATTTGCCTGTTACTCCAAGTGTTTCTTGACTTCCTACTTTTGCATTCCAGTCCCTTATAATGAAAAGGACATCTTTTTTGGATGTTAGCTCTAAAAGGTCTTGTAGGTCTTCATAGAACCATTTAACTTCAGCTTCTTCAGCGTTACTGGTTGGGGCATAGACTTGGATTACTGTGATATTGAATGGTTTGCCTTGGAAACGAACAGAGATCATTCTGTCATTTTTGAGATTGCATCCAAGTACTGCATTTCGGGCTCTTTTGTTGACCATGATGGC
>NW_011494960.1:4107716-4128197 GCF_000754665.1 Bison bison bison | reverse complement strand
ACCCATTCCAGTCCATTTCAGTTCGCTGATTCCTAGAATGTCGACATTCACTCTTGCCATCTCTTGTTTGACCACTTCCGATTTGCCTTGATTCATGGACCTGACGTTCCAGGTTCCTATGCAATATTGCTCTTTACAGCATCGGACCTTGCTTCTATCACCAGTCACATCCACAGCTGGGTATTGTTTTTGCTTTGGCTCCATCCCTTCATTCTTTCTGGAGTTATTTCTCCACTGATCTCCAGTAGCATATTGGGCACGTACTGACCTGGGGAGTTTCCCTTTCAGTATCCTATCATTTTGCCTTTTCATACTGTTCATGGGGTTCTCAAAGCAAGAATACTGAAGTGGTTTGCCATTCCCTTCTCCAGTGGGCCACATGCTGTCAGATCTCTTGACCATGGCCCGCCCGTCTTGGGTAGCCTCACGGGCATGGCTTAGTTTCATTGAGTTAGACAAGGCTGTGGTCCTAGTGTGATTAGATTTACTAGTTTTCTGTGAGTATGGTTTCAGTGTGTTTGCCCTCTGATGGCCACTTGCAACACCTACCATCTTACTTGGGTTTCTCTTACTTGGGCATGGGGTATATCTTCATGGCTGCTCCAGCAAAGCACAGCCACTGCTCCTTACCTTGGACGAGGGGTATCTCCTCACCGCCACCCTTCCTGACCTTCAACGTGGGATAGCTCCTCTAGGCCCTCCTGTGCCCGTGGGGAAGCAGGAACCGAGAGTTGCTAGGGTTCAGGTGGGGTGAGGGGAGAAGGCTGGGCTAACCCACCGGGTTCCTGGGTTATGCGTTGGTCCTGTAGCCAGTCTTTCAGTCTCCTCTCTAATGCTGTGGCTACATGGACAGTATCTGAGTTTATTAAAGAGGTTCAGCAGATAGGAGGTGCCTGGTACCAGGGTGCTTCCACTTAATGGGGAGACTTGTGCAAATATGCCTGGCCACAGCTGTAGTTCACCAGTTAATTCAGTGAGTACCAATGGGTGCTATTAATGTTTCTGAGAGAGAGAGTAGAGGTGGGACCAGAACGGGTGTCAGAGATGGATGTCAGATTTGGGGATGACAGAGCTGCCATTCTGAAGGGGGCTGTTGTACATTATGACTTGGTCCTCCCACCCCCTTCTATTTGTAAGTGATACTCTCATTCAGTCCTTTTTATCTACATTCAACATACTTATGGTCCACTTATTGGGTATATGTTTAGCACATTTCAAAGATTTCTAAATTTTTATCTATATTTAACACGTCTATGAGTTTATCCCAGATTGGGAAGATCCTCTGGAGAAGGGCATGGCAACCCACTCCAGTATTCTTGCCTGGTGAATCCCATGGACAGAGGAGCCCCGAGGGCTACAGTCCATGGGGTCACAAAGAGTTGGACACAACTGAGCGACTAACACACACACACACACACACACACGCACGAGTTTTATAAATTCCACTTATTTTTCTTGTTCTTTTAAGAAGAACTGAATATTCTCAAATAATGCAGCAAACCCACATTGTAGTGGTTCCATACATATAGAAGTATAATATTCATGATAGGTTCTCATTAACTGGTTTTCATCAGTTGCCCTTTTAACTCTAGGGGAAAAAAAGCAGGCTACTGCAAACATAGGTGACATACATTGTTTTCAGAAATTGATGATCGTTGTCTTGGAAAATTGGCAGAAAAATTATAGAACCTGGGTTTTTTATAGATGGGAAATGTCCTCAGTACCATCTTGCTATGTGACTTAGGAGCAGGGGAAACTGATTCACAGAACTGTTGAACTAGGAAACAACTTGGAGACCATGGAGTTCAATTGTTTAAATTTTAAGATATGGTGTGTGAGGATCAGAGAGGTCAAGTGTCTTATCTAAGATCACACAGCCTAGTTATCTGCAGAACTTAGTCTTTAGTTCTTTGAAACCTGGTCCAATTATTATTGTAAAAGGAGTAGGATTTCTTATATTTTTTAGTGGCTGAAGTATGGTAAACATTTATTTGAAATAGCTTTTTTTTTTAAAATGAAAATGTACATAAAATCTCAATTTATCAAAGTAGATGTTTCTTTTTTTTTTTTTTTTTCCTTCACATTTCACTCTGAGTGCTAATGGGATCTCTTTACTTCAACATGTCAATCATTTACAATGATAAATGAGAAAAGCCGGTAAAAGACATATTCAGCTTTCTAGGAGGGGTGGGCTGGATTAGTGCATTAGCTGGAGTGTCCTACAAAGAGGAATAGGCTGAAATGGCACTGGAAATCATTTTAATTTGATAGTCACTTAAGAAGTACTCATTTGTCTGCTAGTTGTCTGAAGGTATCATGCTATTTTCTGACTGTAATATTTGTGGTTACTTGAAGTAATGATGCAAACAATATAAATGACATAAATGGGAAATTTACGGAAATGTATGTTTCCATAAATATAACAGGAAAGCAACATTTCTGACTTTGCTGTGAATGACCCCATTGTTTGCCTGGTGATGCTCTGTTCCCACCACCTCCATGCACATCATTGCTCTGGGTTTAGGGCAGCCAAGAGTGGAGAAGAGACTTGTTTGATACTGTATGATCTCACTTATGTGCAATTTAAAAACAATACAAATGAACACACATGCAAAATGGAAACAAACTCAGATTTAGGGGCTTCACTTGTGGCTCACTGATAAAGAACCTGCCTGCCGCCAATGCAGGAGATGTGGGTTGGATCCTGGGTCAGGATGACCCCCTGGAGGAGAAACTGGCAACCCTTTCCAGTGTTCTTGCCTGGAGAATCCCATGGACAGGGGAGCCTGGCAGGCTACAGTCCATGGGGTCACAAAGAGTCAGATCTGACTTAGCAACTATGCAGATACACGATGGAAAGTACATTAGCAAATTAATTCAATAATCTTGATTGAATGCCTGTTTCTGGCCAGCCACTAAGAACTGTGGATGCAACAGGGAATAAATAAGTATGTCTGCACTCCTGATGCTTACAGTTGAGGGAGGAAAGAAGGGAAGTAAAGTAAGAAACATGGAACAAGGTTATGATAAGTGATATAAGGAAATAATTGATCACAGTACATGATAGGTGGGGAAATCACCAAAGTGGCGGATAAGACATTAATGGGGGTTTCGTTGGAGGGAGTGGCCAAGAGGTTGTCTATGCAGTGAGAGCTGGACAAGGGAGAGGTAGGCAAGGGTTAATTTGTATGTGGCCGTGCAGGCCATGCTGAGGAGCCTGATGTCACCCTGAGCGATGGGAAGCCATTGGAAGGTTTTATGCAGCAGATGGAAGGGACCCTGACTTCTGTTTTAAGAAGGGCACTTGGGCTGCTGTGCGGGTGACGGAGGAGGGAAGGCAGCGTGGAGACCTTGAGGATGCTATTGGAGAGATGATGGCAGCTTGAACAAAAGTTTAAGAGTGGGGCCAGGAAGAAATAAACAGATGCTAGCTGCCAGAGCCCTCATGATACGTTCTTGGATTGAATATGGAGGGTGGAGAAAAAGAAAAAATCAAGGACAATTGCTAGTTTTTTGACCTTAGGAAGTGGGTGGTTCCATTTGCCAAGACTGGGAACTTTAGGAGATAGTAGAGGGTCATTGGAGAGAAAAAGAGCTCAGTGGTGGATACAACTTGAAATGATATTCAATGTGCACATGGAGATCGTCAGGAGGCCATTGGATATACGAGTCTGTTACTTAAAGGAGAGGTTAGGGTTGCAGATATAAAATTTTTGGATCATTGGCCGTCAGATTTGATCATATCCCTCAGGGAAAATTGAGAGGTGAGGACACCCATAACTGGTCTGATATTCATCATTCCCCCAGTCGGCCTGCTGATTAATCATGGCTCTTTTTACACTGGACCTAAGTTCAGAATCCTCTACGAGCTCTCTAGGCAGCACCACCAATCAGTTGAATCCTAACTGATGAGTAAAGAAGGAAGTAGCAAAAAGGAAAAAAATAAATCTAGATGTTAATCTCAACCAAGACTTTTTACCTGGCACTAAATTCTAAGTGAAACTGATTGCAAGGCTCTTTGCCCAGCAGTAATAATAATAAAAATAACATTAACAAACATTGGCTAATGGTCTCTAGTTTGCAGTGATTTATATATACATTTAATAGGTTTTGAATATCTTTATAGAAAGTCTTTATGGAAAGTCCTATCACTTCATGGCAAATAGATGGCGAAAAAGTAGAAACAGTGACAGATTTTATTTTCTTGGGCTCCAGAATCACTGCAGATGGTGACTGTAGCCATGAAATTAAGTCTCTTACTCCTTAGAAGGAAAGCTATGATCAACCTAGACAGTGTATTAAAAAGCAGAGATATCACTTTGCTGACAAAGGTCTGTCTAGTGAAAGCTATAGTTTTTCCACTAGTTATGTATGGATGTGAGAGTTGGACCATAAAGAATGCTGAGCGCTGAAGAAATGATGCTTTCAAATCATCAATCCTAAAGGAAATCAATCCTGAATGTTCATTGGAAGGACTGATGCTGAAGATCTGGTACACTGTCCACCTGATGTGTAGAGTTGATTCACTGGAAAAGACCCTGATGCTGGGAAAGATTGAGGGCAGGAGGAGAAGGGGACGACAGAGGATGCAGTGGTTGGATGGCATCACTGACACAATGGACGTGAGTTTGAGCGAATTCCGGGAGATAGTGAAGTCCATACCGCAGTCCGTGCAAAGAGTCTGACATAACTTAGCAGCTGAATAACAGCAACAATGGATAGTCTTTCGCTAGAATTTTGTAAAAGGCATAGAAGCATTCCCTAAGTGACTCTTATGTCAGCCCTTGGCAGAAGCCTGACAGCATACCACTTAGTAGTAAAGCAGGGAAGGCCTTTCTTTAGGCAGGAAAACAAATGACACTCAGGTCGGTTTTCTGTGGGTAGAGTGTTCTGGGGTTGGGCCATTCCTTATAGAGGACCAGCCTGACTTCTGTGGATGTAAAAAGATTAGTCACAACCTAAGAGTTGAGTTGAGTTCAGTCGCTCAGTCGTACCTGACTCTTTGTGACCCCGTGGACTGCGGTACGCCAGGCTTCCCTGTCCATCACAAGCTCCCGGAGCTTACTCAAACTCACTATGCTTTATTCACTGGAGATTTTTAGGACTTAAGCCTGGGAGGCAGCACCTCAATTAACCCTGAGAGAACTGCTCCAAGGAGGCAAAGAGAGGGGCCAGGTTATGTAGAAACTTTGCAACAAAAGGTAGGAAGTTTGAAGTCAAAAGATTATTTTAAATTAAAACCAGGTAACCCAAGTTAAGGAATTTAGTGCTTTTCTATGTATGGAAAGATGCAAGTGTCTGGGCTCCCTGAAATCATTCCTACGCACCTCACGTATCTGTGGGCCAGTATACTGTTTTCACATCTCGAGTTTCCTCAGGGGAGACTGTGGGGAGTGGCTGTAGTCTGATGGCTGCTATTAATAGCAGAGATTCTTCCCTTCCTGAGTTCCCTCACCTGCTCACCCGCTTCCGGTTCACCTTCCGAAGGGCTCACAGGCTCACCTTCTGTGGTGGCCGCAATTGCTGTTGGCTGTGCACGCTTTGTTTACTGACATGGCAGGAAATAATTAATTTCTCACTTCCCACCATCTGTAGCCTAGACTCCTACATCTGGAAGACCGTGTTCTTTTCTGTGCTGCAAACTTGAAATGGCAATGTGTAGGATTACAGGCGATGTAGCTGGCGGGGACTGTGAGCAATCACCTAGTCCATCCCCCTCATTTTGCAGTTGAGAAGACTGAGGCCCAAGATCAAGAGTTTGAGGATTTCTTTTTGTTTAAAAACCACTCTTTAGAATGAGGTGGTTCAAAGTCCTAATACGAGTCTGTGATATTGCTTGGGCGACATGGCCTTTGTAGTTCTATGCTTTTCTTTTCTTTTTAAAAACTCTTCATGCAATTTTTGAAAGGTTGCTTTCCATTTACAGTTCCCATAGAATCGTGGGTATATTCTCGTGTTGCACAGGACATTCTCGAGCCTATATTACACCGCGCAGTTTATGCCTCCCCTCCCCCACCGCGTATGGTCACTCCCCCTCCCCTCTCTCCTCTGGTGACCGCTAGTTGATTCCCCATCTGTGAGTCTGCTCCTTTCTTTGTTATGTTCACTAGATTATTGTATTTTTTAGATTCCACATATGTGATATCATATAGTATTTGTCTTTTCTCAGTCTGGATTATTTTACTTAGCATAATGCCCAGGTCCATTCATGTTTCTGCAAATGGAAGTATTTCATTCTATTTTTGTGGCTGAGTAGGATTCCATTATATGTATACCACAGCTTCTTTACCCATTCGTATGTTGATGGACACTTGGGTTGTTTCCTGTATCTTGGCTATTGTACATAATGCAGTTCTATAATATGTTTTTTAAGGGTTCCTCAGGCAGTCCTAGAGAAATAACCAAGAGTTACCATACGTATCACCCTATCGCTTGCAGAGGACATTGGCAGGTCATGAGAGAAGTCCACCAATCCTCTGAATACTTTTTCTCTAATTCCAGTCCCTTGGTGCCCACTTCCTGGTTCCAGAAAGTATAGTGTAAAATAGTGGTGTGACACCCAGTTTTATCATGACAAGGGTGAGTCTGAGTATGAAACCATGAGGGATCTCTCTCATTATGCGGATGTTGCAGAAAGAAGGATTCCTGTCTAGGAGCAGGATTCTCCGAACTCACACACCTCTAGACCTATTGAATTGGCCTCAACTTTAATAAATATTTCATGAGGACGGTCATCTACTGGATGTGTACAGAAATTCCAGGCACGTTGATGGATCCTGAGCATGCCTTGTATTTATTCTTTTAGCAAAAGCACAGTTGTCTGGCATTATTTGCTCTAGTAAATCTCTCCTGGTCATAAAGTGAGGACATATTTCCCTAGATGTGTGTGTGAGAGATAGAAGCTGAGGCCACGGGAAAAGGGAAATGAGAGCCTGCTGAGTGGCACTGGATCCTATTAGACTCAGGATTTTCTGAATTTTGAACCCCATTGATCTGACTGCCTCTCACCCTATTTTCAGCAACCTAATCTGTCTGCAGCAGGCCAAATTGCTCCATGTCCCATCAAAATCGCTGTCAGAAAAATCACTGACTGGCCAACTGTGGACTTGTCAAAGTGACAAGTGGGCATGATGGCTGGGACAGCATTTCCAGGCTTTGCCTTGAGTGCAGGCAGCCATGTGGAGTGGTGGGCGGCAGCTGAAAATGGAAACTATTGACAAGAAGGGCAAAGGGGAAAGGTACCCTGGATCCTCTGGACAAGGCATTTTTAACTGTGTGTCTTTCTTCCTTTTCCCTCTTGTCTTCCCTCTCCTCTTTTCCCATCTGTATTTCTTCTTAACTTCCCCTTCTCCTCCTCCTTGACCCCTTAGATGCAGAAAGAGAGATCCACGCAGCCCCTCATGTGAGTGAGAAATTAATTCAGCTGTTCCGGAATAAGAGTGAGTTCACCTTCCTAGCCACTGTGCAGCAGAAGCCATCCACGTCAGGAGTGATCCTGTCCATTCGAGAACTGGAACACAGGTAAGAAAGCATAGTCTACTTCTCAAGATCTATCTGGAATTCATGCACTACACAAAATGTAAAGGGTGCAACTCCAGGAAAATGTTTGGCTGGATGAAACCTTGCGGCTGTTGAACACGTTTGTGGACTTAATTTGCGTTAAGAATTTACTTTGGGTGAAGTGGCTATCTTGTTTGCTCTCTGAGGACCACTCACCTATTTTGTATCTCCTGATAGACTTCGCTCATATAAAACCACATTCTATCCATCAGGTTTAGGTCACCAAGTTAAGTGGTTATATTTACCAGCAACCTCCAATAGGCCTTCATTGTGTTTATTTTATAGGAACTGTGCTTGACACTGGGAATATTAAGATGAATAGTATAGATTATTCTAAGGATCACATCACAGAAGTTAGTAGGGAAGGTGGACAAATGAATGTCGTGAAGAAGTGCTGGAAACTTGTGTTTCGGGGATAAAAGTAGTTGCTGTCAGTTCTACTAAGTTTTGTCTTAAGCCAAGAAAGGATGATGGTTGATGAGGAAATCAAGTGAGTAGATATTTGGCAGGCTGTATAGGAGGGAGTACAGAATAGGAAGAAAAGCATTCCAGAAAAAGATTGTCATGATTTGAGGATGGAACAGGTAAGCGGTTTGCAGGTAAGTGTGTGTGGGGAAGGGGTGAGATGTGTGGGGTAGTCAGCGATGGATGGTGTTACAGAAGCAGACAGAAAGTCGGATCCTTTCAAAACTTTGATGCCATGTCACAAAACTTGGATTAAAGACCCCGTAGATAATGGGAAGCCATATAAGGGTTTTCATTTTGAAAGGTCCCTCTGTTAGGGAATTCGAAGTAATTAGATAATCTAAGACAAGGTATACTGGTAAGCTGGAGCAAAGCAGGAGAGGGGAGAAAGAGCGTGTCCACAAGCCTCTGTTCCCCGAGAGCCCCTTCTCTTGGCCCCCATAAGTGTGCCAAACCAGAAGCTTGCTCCCCAGACCAGAGCCCCTGGACAGGCAAGTAGGCCTCTTTCTCTAAAAGACTAGGGGTATGTTTCAGTCTGCTGTATATGCAGTGCCCTGGAAGTGGTAACCTGCCAAGCACTATCTCTTCGACTGTTACAATTCCATGGGATCCAAGCGCTTGGCTCCACGGTTAGGCAATGAAAGGTGTCCCTTGGGTGACGGCTGTAAAAAAAAAACAAAAAAAACAAGCCAACAAACCAACCCAGGGCACTGGATAGCGCAGAAGTTCTCTTTATGCTGACCTGCCTGGAGTTCACAGACGCAGAACTCCAAGATGGTGTGGCTGCCTGTCTTCCTCCCGGAGAGTGTTACGGCAGGGCCCTGAATATGTCTGTCAGATTAGATACCTTCCTCTCAAGCCAATGCTTTACTGTAAGCAAATGAACTGCCTCTGACCTGCCCGCTCCTGCCAGGTAGGTGGGTGAGCTCTTTCTCTTATCATTATAGCCTTGAGGGTCCTGGGAACAGGAATCCCTTTGGTTTTCAAAGCTAAGCGTTGTGGGAGGCTTGTCTGTTAGGTGTAGGTTTCAAGAACTGGGGTCCCTGTTGTGGAGTTCAAACTCTTTGCCCCTTAAACAGAAGTTCTAGGTTTTGAATTCCTCCTGACTGTGGGTCTCTGAATGAGGGTGGGGTTTATGGTGAGATTATGTCCCACCCCCTCCTATCTGCTTCAGTGTAGTTTTTTTTTTTTTAATTCTCATTTGCCCACATCCCTAGCCAGTCTCTAGGTTTTCTCCAGAGGTAATTGTTCCATTGGTAGCTGTAGACTCAGTGTGTCCATGGGGGAGGTGTGTTCAGGACCTTAAGTCACCATCTTGGATTGGAACCTCCCTGCCACTTTTAATGTAATACCAGCTTTATATTAATCCTCTGAAAATACTTACGAAGCACCTACTCTGTTCTAGGTGATATGCAACTTTTTGTGGGGAAATGAAAGAAACAATATCTAAGAGTTTGGTGTGGGAAGCAGGGCATGACCACACAAAAAACTAAGGACTAAAAAAGAGTTGTTAATAGAAAAGTATTCCATTGGTGTTAAAAGGCAGTGTGTAGCTAATTTCAAAATTATGTGGCTTCCCCAAACTGATTCTGTGCCCCCTCCTCTCCTAGTGGACAGTGGTGGGGGAACATTGGAATCCCTAAGCCCATGTAACAGTCACTGCCCAGGCAGAGGGTGGCAAGAGTTACTGGGCAGGGGGTGTGGGAAGGGCAGGTGGGCCCTGGGCACCAGGGAGCAGCCAAGCCAGTGGCTGAGAACTGGTCTCAGGGAGGTGGCAGGTGGTGGGAGGCAGGGCTGCACATGAACAGAGCCTGCCCAGGGTGTGCTCCACTGTCCCCCCAGACCTCACTTAGGAAATGCAGTCAAAGGTAGAATTACTAAGAATTTCAAGACGGTGACTGCAGACTATTAAACCAGAAGCATGGGGCCCTTCTGAGGGCAGAATCCTGTGCAGATATACTGGACACCTGCCCATGAAGCCGGCCCTACCTTGACCTCACAGCAGACACGGTGCCACCCTCCCCGACCCCCTCAGATCTCTTGTGTAGTTTCAGTGTGCCCTTCACCTGGGTTTGATGGACTCTGTTTCCAAAGCACCTAACAACTTGCCTCAGAGCGCTGGACATCAGCTTCTGTAGTCTCTTCATCCTATTGGATTCAGAGTGGAAGTGTCTGGGAGTTTGTTTCCTCCCCAGGCAACCTGAAGTCAATGACTGACTCATGAGTGTGGAGTATGGAAGCCTAGTCCCTTGGCCTTGGATGCCTGGAGACCAGTCAGGCTCTGAGGCTTCATTCATTCCCCAGAGCGACCACGAAACAGGCTGAGGCTGCGACTTCCTATTTTACTCCCTCCCTCTCCTGGAAGCACTTCTTTAATAGATCACTTGCTCTTACATTCTCATGTCAGAGTCTATACTGGGGAACCAGAGTTCAGTAAACCTTCCTTGTACTACTTTTTGATATGTCAACCTAGATAGGCCCACTGAGGCCAAAAATAACGGAAAGGTGTTAGGTTCAGTGAATTCAGTATATTAAGTTGGTGGTTAAGGAAGACGACCTAGAGGGGAGACTCCTGAAACAGGTTGAGTTTTGCAGGCAAGGGAAAGGGAAGGGTACCGAAGTAGGGAGAACAGTGTGGGCAGTCTCACAGGGGAGAAATTAAGGAAACAGAATTCTTTTTTTTGTGTGTGTGTGAAGAGAAAAGAGCAGAGAATAGGCCAATTTGGCTGGAGTCGAGGGTCTTTTCATGCACATTTCCAGCAGAGGTGAGGATCAACTGTTCTGTCTCTTTTCACTGGTTAAATTTGTCCTCAGCCTCAGAGGGATGTGATGGACCCTGAGCCTTCAGTGAGGATGCTGCCAGCAGTACAGTGAGCTGGCTGTTTCTGGGTCAGCCTGGAGAAAGCAAGCTGGCGTATGTATTGGTGAACAGGTATGGTTAGAGTCCCTGTGTTCTGTAGGTTGGGAGAAAGCGCAGGTTTCTTATTGCCCAAGGGTGGAGATGTCAAGCCAGTCTCAGCTTCACAGACATGGGAAGGTCATGTCCTTGCCTCAGCTTAGGGGTTGGGTGTGAGGGCCTCCTCTGCTTGAGGGCCATATAAATGTCCAGAAATAGAATGTATGGTGTCTTCAAATGCTTCTCAGTGGAACCAGAGAGCTTCCCAAAGCAGGTGAGGAGTGAGTGGAATGGCAGCCGATATAGGAGAGCTCCAGAGTCAGATGTCGTGGAGCTGGGAGTTTGACTTTTAGTTTTGCCATACCTGCTATGGAATGTCTTGGAACCTCAATTTCCTTGTCTGTAAATGGGGATAATCATCTACTTTGCAGGGTTGTGGTAAGCATGGAAAAAGAGAGTGTGTGTTAAGTGCACAACTCTTAAAAAATATATTTCCTTTCTTTGTCTAATCCTAAGTCTTGAAACACTATTTTATGGGTTTCTCTTTTGGAATCTAAAAAAAAAATCCATATCTTAAGAAAGGTTTTGAAAACCCTTTTGGTGTTATCATGTAGAGTCATCTGAGGCTACCTTTTCTTACTTTCTGGCAGGTTTCTAATAGAACCTGAGGATCACTGAATGGAAATCATATGACCATTTTTCATTGTAATAGGAAAACCTCAGGTCTTGACTCAAACAAAATAAATGAGGAAATATAAAACATTCCCCTCCACTTCTTAATTCTATGGTGCCTTCCTCCATGTTTGTTTAGTCGTATCAAGGGGAAGTATTACTATAAAGGATTAACTCTGAATCTGTAATGCACTTGGCATTAGGTAATAAAGATCTGGTTTTCATTACCTCCCATAGAAATCTCACACCTCTTAGCTGTCACTCCACCATCTCCTCATCATTCCCTCAGCCTTTGGCAATAGCCTTCTGTCTCTATGGATTTGCCTATTTGGACATTTTATATAAATGGCATCATACAGTATGTGGTCCTTTGTAGCTGGCTTCTTTTATTAGAATGTTTTCAAAGTTCTTCCATGTTGGTAGTGTGGGCCAGTAGTTCATTTCATTTTATTGCAGAATAATATTGCGTTGTTTGGATACCTTTTATTTATCCATTCATCAATTGATGGGGCATTGGAGTTGTTCCCTCTTTTTGGCTATTATGAATAATGCTGCAATGAGCTTTCCTGTACAAATTTTTGCGTGGACACATATTTTTATTCTCTTGGTATTAACCAGGAGTAGACTTGCTGAATCAAGTACTCACTATGTTTACCTGTTTTGTGGAATTGTCAGACTGTCTTTCAAAGTGCCTGCACCATTTTACATTTCTACCAGCAGTGTATGAGAGTTCCAATTTCTCCACATTCTTGTTAATGCTCGTTATTATCTTTTTGATATAGTCATCCTAGTAGATGTGAAGTGATATTGCACTGTGACTTCTTATTAACTGGAGTACAGTTACTTTACAATGTTATGTTTCTGTTGTATGCAAAGTAAATCAGCTGGACATATACATGTATCCCCTTTTTTTTTTGATTTCCTTCCCATTTCAGTAACCACTGAGAATTGTTGAGTATTGGTCCCTTTGCTATACATTTAGATTTTCCTGATGGCAGATAATGTTGAGTATCTTTTCAGGTACTTACTGGCTGCTATATATCCTCTTTGGAAAATTGTCTATTCAGAGCATTTGTCCATGTCGAATTGGGTTGTTTGTCTTCATGCTTTTGTATTAGTTATTTTATAGATACAAGTCCCTTATAACATATGATTTATAGATTCCTGCCCCCAATTCTGTAGATTCTATCATTTTCTTCATGATATACTTGGAGGCAAAAAAGTTGTTAAATCTGATGTTCAGTTTTTCTTTTGTTGCTTGTACTTCTTTTTGAAGAAACCATTGCCTAATCCTGAGTCTGAAGATTTACTGCATATGATTTCTTTAAAGAGTTTTATAGGCTTAATACTTAGATCTTGGATAGATTTTGAGCCCATTTTCTCTGTGGTGTGAGGTAGTGGTCCAACTTGATGTTTTGTATGTGGATAGCCAGTTGTCCCTGCACCATTTGTTGAAGACCAATGAATTTTCTTGGTAACCTTGTTGAAGATCAATTGCACATAAATATGATGGTTTATTTCTGGAGTCTCAAATTCTATTCCATTGATATATATGTCTGTTCTTATGCCAGGACTGTTTTGACTATTTGGCTTTGTGTTTTGAAATCGATAAATGTGAGTCCTGCAACTTTGTTTTTTCCTTTTCAAGATTGTTTTGGCTGTTTCAGTTCTCTTAAATTTCCATTTGAGTATTACAACCAGCTTTTCAATTTCTGCAAAAATATCAGCTGAACTTTGAAAGGGATTGCACTGAATCTATAGATCAGTGTGGGAGGGTATTGCCATCTGAACAACATTAAGTCAACTGATCCATAGACCTAAAATGTCTTTCCATTTATTTAGGTGGTGTTTATTTTTTTCCAACAGTGTTTTGTAGTTTCAGAGTATAAGTTTTGCATGACTTTTGTTAATGTTTTACAAAAAAATGATTATTAAATATTCTTTTTGATGCCATTGTAAATGTAATGACTAATTTCATGTCTGCTCATTGCTACTTTATAGAAATTCAAATTGATCTTTGCATATTAATCTTGTATCCTGCAGCTTTGATTTATTCTAATAATTTTTTAAAGAACTTCTTAAATTTTTACTTAAAAGATCAAATCATCTACAAATAGTTTTATTTCTGTCTTATCTGAATATATTTTATTTTCTTGACTAATTGCTCTGAGTAGAACTTCCAGTACAATGTTGACTAGAAGTGATAGGAACAGATAGTCTTGTTTCTGATCTTAAGGAGGAAAGCGTTCAATTTTTCACTGTGAAGTGTGATGTTAGTTGTAGATTTTCTTAGATGCTTTTAACCAGGTTGAAGAAATTTCCTTTTGTTCCTAACATGCTTTTGTCAGGTTGAGGAAGTTCTCTTCCATTTCTAGTTGGAGTGTTTTCTATCATGAAAGAGTATTAACTTTTTTCAAGTGCTTTTCTGTATCTATCAAGGTGATCATGTAGTTTTATCCTATTCTATTGACGTGGGATATTATACTAGTTGATTTTGGACATTATACCAAGATTGCATATGTGGGATAAATCCCACTTAGTCATGTGGGATATAGTTCTTTTCATATGTTCCTGGATTTGATTTAATAGTATATTAATTTTTGTATCTATATTCATGAGAAAGAATGATTTGTAGTTTTCTTTTGATGCCTTTGGTCTGATTTTTGTGTTAGACTTTTAGGCTCTGTGAGTTATGTGGAATAGTTATTTTTTTTTAGCTAACATTTGTTGATTATGTATCATGTAGTAGGTGTTTGCTTCTCTGGTGGCTTACTCAGATGGCAAAGAATCTGCCTGCAGTGCAGGAGACCCAGGTTTGATCCCTGGGTTGGGAAGATGCCCTGGAGGAGGGCATGGCAACCCCCCTCCTGTATTCTTGCCTGGAGAATCCCTATGGGCCGAGGAGCCTGGCAGACTACAGTCTACAGGGCTGTAGAGTCGGACATGACTGAAGGGACTCAGTCCACAGGCACTAGGCATTTAAATTAGTTTTTGTTTTTTTCAGATGATCCCCCTTGGTTTTAAATATATTGTTTTGTAACTTGATAATAATGTGTTTTGTCTCTCTCATTCCAGTATTTATAGTAGCTATCAGTTTTTCTTGTCTTATGATACTGGCTAGACTCTTGAGATTAAAGGTCCTCATTAAAGTCAGAGAGAAGCAGCAGACAACGTATCTTAATGTTTTCTTATCTGTTTAGTATAATGTCTGATAGTTTCTAATCTATCTTACATATGTATATATACATATATACACACATATACGTTACCATGTAAAGGAAACTTAGTTCTGTTCCTGATTTACTGGAAAGTCAAAAGATCATGAACGGCTGTTACATGTTATTAAATCAATCTCGCTTATATATATGTGTATATATAGTATATATATGTGTGTGTGTTTTGTATATATACACACACATAAAATCATCATCTAACTTAAAAGGCCAAAAATTATGAACAGCTGTAACATTTTATTAAACACCCTCTCTGGGTACCTTTTGAAATAATTATTTTTTTCTTTCATTTATTAACATTAATTACATTGAGTCCATAAAGTTGAATTATTTCTGAAATCCTTAAATTTATATTTACTAATGTTTAAGATTTTTGCATCAATATTAATAATAATAATAAAATGGTAATGATTTAAGTGCTGATAAATGCTAGACATTGTTCTAAACACTTTAAACTCATTAAAGACTTTTTAACTCATAAGTGAGATACAGTAGGTTTTTCTGACTACGTGATTTAATTCAAAGCTTTTTGAATTTTATGCTCTAGACTGGTTTAAATATATAGGCAATACCTCTTTTATAAATGTTTCTGATAGAATTTGCCTGAAAATAATGTGGGCTGATAATTTGTGTTTGGGGAGGCTGGGAAATCTTTTATTACTGAAAATGTTCATTTCTCATCTCTTTTATGGTATTGTTCTACTTAATTAATTTTAGACTCTTCTGTGGACCAATTTACATTTTGTTGAAATCATATATTTTGAGATCTCCCTCTTTTGGGCAAATAGTTGGACATTATATTCCTTTACTTAATAAAATTTTTATATTTGTGGTTATTTCTTCATTAACTTGTAATATGAAATATATATATTTCCTTCTTAGAGAAGCTCATCATGGATTGTGTAATTTATTGACCTTTTTAATGAAACAGTTCTTAAGTTTAATTGAGGTCTGTTATTTTTTTTCACTTTAAATTCATTGATTTTTTTCTTCTTGCCTCTTTTTCAATCACTTTGGTATTTTTACTGGCTCATTCGATGTTTAGCTCATTTGTTTTCAGTATTTTCTGTTTACTGGTAAAATCACTGAAGACTTTATATTTTCCTATGAGTGTCAGTTTGAATACAGCCCGTGGATACTGCTATATACTCTTTTCATTTTCAGTTCTTTTCTTTAGTTCTTAAATTTCAGTTTAACTCCCTCTTTTTGATCTAAGTTAGAGGAATATTTAAAAGTTTCAAAATGATTAAATGAAGAAGTACTTAATGGATGACTTCTGGTTTTTATGGTTAATTAAAGATTTATAATATGTGCTGTAAGATAATGAGAGTGAAAATCTTTTCTGGTACCTGTACATACTCACTACTTTTATTTTCTGAGGGGAAACATCTTAAAAGGATGTGTAATCTGTGTGTACACAGATAAACCTTTGTGTAGCATCTTAGTTGCGTTATTCAACTAAGTGTTTTATTTTATGACCTTGAACTATGACATTCTGAGAGAGGTAGGTTAATAGCTTCTACTATGATTAGACTTTTGTCATAATCTCCCTGGATAGCTTTAAGGGCTAATCCTGGAAGTGTCATGCATTATCTGTAGCACATTTTATTGACCATTACTGGGAAATTGGTTCTAACTGTGTGCCAAGGATGAGAAAGCCTGGTTACTGGAGTAACTAGGCAGTCTCTGTCTTGATTGTTTGGCATGTGGTCTGTGCCCAAATAATGATAATTGCGTAGGTAAGAGACTGCATCACACAGGGGTTTTTGCCAGGTGGTACTCAGCCACATAGTATGTAATTAGCAACTGTTAATACTAAGCAGACAGATGATTCCATTTCTTTGGCTCTGCTTAGGGCTGCTCAGAAATGTCATGTCTGATTCCCAAGGTTTGCATGGAATATATTGTACCTGGAATAGATACTGCCCCAGATGTACTATATGTGGGAGGTTGCACAGGCAGTGAAAAGGGCAGAGGTTCTGGTACCTGGAGACGGAAACGAGTAATTCCTTGGGCTTTTTGTACAGGACTAGAAGTGTTTGCCACACTGCTGTGTTTAAAATGGATAACCAGCAAGGGCCTATTGTATAGCACAGGGAACTCTACTCAATGTTATATGCCAGTCTGGATGGGAGAGAGTTTTTGGGGAGAATAGATACATATATATGTATGGCTGAGTCCCTTCACTGTTCACTTGAAACTACCCAAACATTGTTAATCGGCTATACCCCAATACAAAATGAAAAGTCTAAAGTTTGGGGAAAAAAGTAGTATTTGCTAAACATCTACCATAGTTGTTGGCTGTAATTTGAAAAACAAAAAGCCATGATGATGATGATAAGGTGGAAATTTGATGTTGAGGGGAAGGTGGATGCTAGGAAGTGGCCAGATGAGCAAACAGCCACTTTAGTTCACTGGCTAAAGGAAAACAGTATCTATCACCCAAACCTTCTGGTAATGTTCAATTTCCAGTGAAACTTCACCTTTGCTGACGAAGCACCATGGGGAATCACATTTTGGATCTGAACACTCTCCCTCCTGTGTACCATGGCAAGTCCTCATCCAGTGCCTTTTCTGTTATCCAGAAAAGCTGCATTTTCTGTTTTGGAAATCACTGCTTCCAGTTTCTGCCAGGCTTCCAGCTCTTCTCAGGCAAGGCCATTATTGAATTAATGGCCTAAGAGTTCATTCAGTGGCTGAGGTTCCTTCTAGCTAAAGGCAGGCATCTCTCTCACCTGGTGGGATTCCAGCAGCTGGAAGTGGATCATTTGGGAGATGATTCCTTAAACCAGGAATGAACTACTTGGCACAATGGTATCTAGAAACTCCCTTGGAAACTGAGCCAATTGAGTTTCCCCGAATATCTTGAGTGAGTAGATAAAAATGAAATGGAAAGCTTAAATATAAAGACAATTGCAAACATACCTGGAGGTAGTAATTGAAATACTCTTTTATGTAGTGGAATGGGCACTCTTATTCTTGCCTGTATTTCTAATTTGATGGATTTTTATCCTTTTTTTTTATAGTGCCAGTTGAGCACATTGGTAGAGCAACAAAGACGAATGTCTTGCTGAGCTATCTTAATGGCAATGCAGATTTAATGTTTATTTTTTCTGATTAAAGTATGTTAATAAAGAGCTTTGTTAAAATGGAAAGCTTAATTAACGTGGATTAAGTCTAATTGAACGTTCTGTCAGTATATGCAACTCTATAAGATATAATGGTAAATCTTCTGATTTTCAATTTTACTTCTAAATTATAGATAAAATTCAATCTAAACATAATTAGCCAGGAATCTGAAAGTTGGGGGTCTAAGAAAAAGCTTACTTTGGAACACTGTTGTGAGATGAAGAGGACATTTTTGACTTGCTAAGAAGACATCTCCTTTAAAAAATTTTTGTATTTCAAAAGTTACTCTTCAGTTTTTGTAGTTCTCGTGGTGGAAAGAGCTTTCTACTTTGATGCCTGATTGATGTGGGTTCAGTTCCTGAGTCTGTCAGCTATCAGATGTGTGGGCTTTTGCAGTTGCTTTTAATTTACCTCAACCTTGGTGTTCTTTTATGCAAAGTGAAGTTAATGATGTTGTGTGTGTGTGTGCACACTCAGTTGTGTCTGATTCTTTGCAACCTCATGAACTATAGCCCACCAGGCTCCTTTCTTCATGGGATTTCCCAGGTAAGAATACTGGAGTGGGTTGCCATTTTCCCTTCTCCAAGGGATCTTCCTGATCTAGGGATAGAACCTGAGTCTCTTGCATTGGTGGGTGGATTCTTTACCACTAGCACCATCTAGGAAGCCTAATGTCATAGTTATTGGGAGGATTCAGCAGGAGTGTTTAGGTGAATGTGTCCTCATGTCTAATTTTTCTAGGCACTCAACAAATGTCATTGCCCTTTCTCTGCTCAGGGTTTTTTTTTGGTAGATATTTCCTCATACCTTCCCAAATTCTTCAGAAGTGAAAAAGGTAGATATTGGCAATTCCTCATTATTTGAAATAGTGTTTAGGTTTTCATGTTAAGACATTGTTATGTATAGTATAGAAACAGTGGCTGTCCTAATGGAATGCATTTGGTAGTTTCTAAGCTGCAGATTTGCCTTCCTAATTATGGATGATTTATGCTAATATGTAAATTGTTTTGCAGTTTCAGATGATTTATTGAAGCCTGTCAGAATGGAGGGCTAGGAGGTGGAAGGAATTCTAGAAGAGTATTACCTGTTTTGAACATAACCCAAGAGAAAAGTTTTTCATGGATGATTAACAGTACATTTTTACAAATTAAAGCTCTTATATAAACTCAAGTTTAATTCTTCCCTCAAGAACAAATAACATAAGGCTTATATTAAAAAAAAAAAAGTAGATGACTTCAGTTGTTAAATTGCTTACAATTGGGAAGGAAAGAAGCAAGTTCAAATTGGAATCTTGACCAAATGCAGATATCTCTATGCTGTTTTCAAAGTATACAAGTAGGTTGTCACTTTGCAAATAAATTTGGGGAGGTTGTAGATTTAGAACTGTGTTCTTAGTAGACTGAAAACCCCTTCATCAATAATGTTCAGGAAATACTAATGAAAATCTATCACATACCTTGTATGGTGGTAGATACTGGGCTACAACTGTGAAGCACGCAGGGATAGAGATAGTCATTGAAACACCACAAAGTGTGGTTAGTACCTTGCTAGGAATGTAGGATGGAGAAGGCAATGGCACCCCACTCCAGTACTCTTGCCTGGAAAATCCCACGGGTGGAGGAGCCTGGTAGGCTGCAGTCCATGGGGTCGCTAAGAGTTGGACATGACACAGAGACTTCACTTTCACTTTTCACTTTCATGCATTGGAGAAGGAAATGGCAACCCAAATGGCAACCCAGTCCAGTGTTCTTGCCTGGAGAATCCCAGGGATGGGGGAGCCTGGTGGGCTGCTGTCTATGGAGTCACATAGAGTCGGACACGACTGAAGCGACTTAGCAGCAGCAGCAGCAGGAACGTAGGGAGCACAGAGCAGAATACCTTGATTTTCCCAAAAGAGATTGGAAAGCCTTCTCAATGAGGGTTATGCTTAAGAGGCAAAGTATAATAAGTAGAAATCAGCCAGATGATGATGAACACAGAAGAGAGTTCTGGATGCAGCATGAATGAAGGGGAGAGAGATGAGAGCGATCATGGTGGGTTAAATTAATTGGAGAAAAATGCCATGATGTTGGAGAGTGGGCAGAGCATAGGTAGGGACGTAGGGGTGAGATGTGGCCAGAAGTGAACCAGAGAGTTAAGCAAGAGGCTGGACTGTGAATGGCCTTCTAAGCTATTCATCAGGCTTAGCCTTTACTCCAAGGGCAGTGAGAAGTCATGGAAGGGATTAAGTACAGGTGTGCCATGATTAGATTTGTATTTTAGAAAAATCACACCCACTGCTTAGTGGAGAACAGTATGGAAGAGGCAAAATTGGAGATGGAAGGCCAGTTAGAAGGTTGCTGAAGCTTTCCAGAATCTGGATTCAAGAGGATGGAGATCTGGACTGTGTCTGATAATGGTGGTGCAGATGGAGAGAAATGGATTCATTTAAGAGACAGTTAGGAGGTGGTGCGAACTGGCTGTAGTTGTGTTGGATGTTGTGGGGGGCAGAGAGGAAGGGGTCAAGGGTGAGGGTCCAGGGTCTGC
>NW_011494960.1:4105001-4107616 GCF_000754665.1 Bison bison bison | reverse complement strand
GGGTCAAGGGTGAGGTTCCAGGTTCTGAGTTGGGCTACTGGGAGGTACTGTGCTCCGAGCAGACAGGAGGAGGTGGTATGGCTTTTTATCCTTGTGTTTGCCTGTCACACAGTGTGTAGTTCCTTGAGTTTACTTTGCTCAAGTTTTTAGTTAAGCAAATTAACCAAAATAGAGAAAAACTGAAAAGGGTAAGAATAGATGGGAGATAGTCTCTGGGAAATGGGATCTCCTTCTGGAAGGGAGCTTCTTCTTGAAGAAGGAAACAGCAGATAAAACTTACATATGCATCATCTAGTTCAGTTCAGTTGCTCAGTCATCTCTGGCTCTTCGCGACCCCATGAACTGCAGCACGCCAGCCTCCTGTCCATCACCAACTCCCGGAGCCTACACAAACTCATGTCCATTGAGTCGGTGATGCCATCCAACCATCTCATCCTCTATCATCCTCTTCTCCTCCTGCCCTCAATCTTTACCAGCATCAGGGTCTTTTCAAATGAGTTAGCTCTGCATCAGGTGGCCAAAGTATTGGAGTTTCAGCTTCAACATTAGTCCTTCCAATGAACACCCAGGACTGGTCTCCTTTAGGATGGACTGGTTGCATCTCCTTGCAGTCCAAGGGACTCTCAAGAGTCTTCTCCTACACCACAGTTCAAATTCTTTGGCGCTCAGCTTTCTTTATAGTCCAACTCTCACATTCATACATGACTACTGGAAAAACCATAGCCTTGACTAGACGGACCTTTGTTGGCAAAGTAATGGCTCTACTTTTTAATATGCTGTCTATGTTGGTTGTAACTTTCCTTCCAAGGAGCAAGTGTATTTTAATTTCATTGCTGCAATCACCATCTGCAGTGATTTTGGAGCCCAAGAAAATAAAGTCTCTCACTGTTTCTATTGTTGCCCCATCTGTTTACCATGAAGTGATGGGACTGGATGCCATGATCTTAATTTTCTCAATGTTGAGCTTTAAGCCAGCCTTTTCACTCTCCTCTTTCACTTTCATCAAGAGGCTCTTTAGTTCTTCACTTTCTGCCATAAGGGTGGTGTCATCTGCATATCTGAGGTTATTGATATTTCTCCTGACAATCTTGATTCCAGCTTGTGCTTCATCCAGCCCAGCGTTTCTCACGATGTACCCTGCATATAAGTTAAATAAGCATGGTGACAATATACAGCCTTGATGTACCCCTTTTCCTATTTGGAACCATTCTGCCGTTCTATGTCCAGTTCCTACTATTGCTTCCTGACCTGTATACACGTTTCTCAAGAGGCAGGTCTGGTGGTCTGGTATTCCCATCTCTCTTAGAATTTTCCACAGTTTATTGTGATCCCCAGTCAAAGGCTTTGGCATAGTCAATAAAGCAGAAATAGATGTTTTTCTGGAACTCTCTTGCTTTTTTGATGATCCAGTAGATGTTGGCAATTTGATCTCTGGTTCCTCTGCCTTTTCTAAACCCAACTTGAACATCTGGAAGTTCACGGTTCACATATTACTGAAGCCTGGCTTGGAGAATTTTGAGCATTACTTTACTAGTGTGTGAGATGAGTGCAATTGTGTGGTAGTTTGAGCATTCTTTGGCATTGCCTTTCTTTGGGATTGGAATGAAAACTGACCTTTTCCAGTCCTGTGGCCACTGCTGAGTTTTCCAAATTTGCTGGCATATTGAGTGTAGCACTTTCACAGCATCATCTTTTAGGATTTGAAATACCTCAACTGGAATTCCATCATCTCCACTAGTTTTGTTCATAGTTATACTTCTTAAGGCCCACTTGACTTCACATTCCAGGATGTCTGGCTCTAGGTGAGTGATCATAGCATTGTGATTAACTGGGTTGTGAAGATCTTTTTTTGTATAATTCTTCTGTGTATTCTTGCCACCTCTTCTTAATATCTTCTGCTTCTGTTAGGTCCATACCATTTCTGTCCTTTATTGTGCCCATCTTTGCATGAAATGTTCCCTTGGTATCTATAATTTTCTGGAAGAGATCTCTAGTCTTTCCCATTCTATTGTTTTCCTCTATTTCTTTGCATTGATCACTGAGGAAGGCTTTCTTATCTCTCCTTGCTATTCTTTGGAACTCTGCATTCAAATGGGTATATCTTTCCTTTTCTCCTTTGCTTTTCGCTTCTCTTCTTTGCACAGCTATTTGTAAGGCCTCCTCAGTTAGCCATTTTGCTTTTTTGCATTTCTTTTTCTTGAGAGATGTTTCTAAATGCGAGAAAACATGACACATGGAACCAGGGTTTTCATCATTTTATCTTTACATCTAGCAGAGTGCAGACAGTTTCAAGGGAAAGTTTGAAGGCTGTGGTGAGCATTAGAAAGTAGTAATTTTCATATAGAAATAAATGAAGGGAAGGCTCACCTGTTAAGAAAATGAGGTGTTTTTTTCAGGAACATACTAATTAAATAAAATTTAAATCTTTGTTGGAAGAAATGAAGCTGCTCAGATGATTTTTGACCTTAATTGAGGACAAGAAGTGTCACAGCAAGAGAGTATAATGTTTTGAGTAAATTGCTCATGCTTGGAAATATGCTTATTAGATTTTGGATTGCTTAGTGTTTGAGAAATGGGAAACCGGCAAATAGAGCCATTAACCTTTACTTTCTTAG
>NW_011494960.1:4103011-4104901 GCF_000754665.1 Bison bison bison | reverse complement strand
TCTTAAAAAAAAAAAAAAAAGTCACAATTTCATTAATATTTATGCATAAAATTTATTTGTTCAATGCAGTTCTAGAGAATTTAAACTGTCATCTTTGACTTTGTTTAGAATTAGTAGTTGTGAAACACTTGAATGCCTGGGTAACAGGTATTTATCCATTTGGTTCTGCAGAGAGGAACGTGGAGGAAAGGGCCTTGTCACTGCTGAAAGATTTAACCCCTGACTTCCCGAGTTCCAGGTGAAAGGCTTTCCAGACTGCCAAACCATCGATGCGGGTGGTACTATGAAAGGATTGCAGGCACAAGTCGGAAGACTCGGGTTCAAACCTCTGCGCTCTCAGTGAATATCCAGGAGACCCTGGGCAGGCCCTTCCCTGAGCCTCAGATAATTCCCTGAGTTATCTGTTAAATTGGAATCCATTCATCATTCCTCAGATACTAGTCTGTGTCAGATACTAATCTTCGGGAGGAGCACTGGTAGATTCTGGCATAGTGAAGAGGCTATGCTAAAAGTCTGACTTCAGGGAGCTTGCCTTCTAGTGGGGTGAGTTAGATGGTAGATACATAAGCATTCTGAGTTATACATGTCATGGAAGAAAATAATCAAACAGAGGGATGAGTGGCAGGCCATGGAGAAGAGGCCAGACAGGCCTATGAAGATAAGGCATTTGAACTGAATTTAAGAACAAGCCAGCTATGAGAAAATTGGAAAGAATGTATGGGAGAGTCAGTACAAAGGTCCTGTGCAGAAGCCAGCTTGGTCCTCTCAGGGACTAGACTGAAGGTGATATGTACGGTGTGTTATAAATAGAGGGCAAAGTGAGGCAGTGGCTCTAGATGTGAAGCTAATATAATAATAGCTGCTGTGACATTTTTGCATTGTGAGGAAAAGTGCTTAATAAATGTCAAAGTGAGATGCTTACACAGGCCATATTATGTCTGATCAAAAATCATTTATGGAGCACCTGCTGTATGTAAAAAGTATCCATGAGATCTGTTTCTTGGAAATCAAGGTATAATTTCACAGTATGTGAAACTATAATTACATTTTTGGTAGAGCAAATGAGCAGATGAACTCAATGTCTTTTTTTTTTTTCTTTAAATTTAGGTACCTCCTCACCAATTGATTGGGCTTCCCTGGTGGCTCAGAGGTTAAAGCATCTGCTGCAATGCGGGAGACCTGGGTTTGATCCCTGGATTGGGAATATCCTCTGGAAAAGGAAATGGCAACCCATTCCAGTATTCCTGCCTGGATAATCCCATGGACAGAGCAGACTGGTGGGCTATACTCCATGGGGTAGCAAAGAGTCGGACATGACTGAGCGATTTCACTCACCAGTTGATTGAATTCATTGCCAGTAATGATAGCCTGAAAGTGAAGTCGCTCAGTCGTGTCCGACTCTTTGTGGCTCCGTGGACTGTAGCTTACCAGGCTCTTCTGTCCATGGGATTTTCCAGGCAAGAGTACTGGAGTCGGTTGTTATTTCCTTCTCCAGGGGATCTTCCCGACCCAGGGATCGAACCTGGGTCTCCCACATTGCAGGCAGACGCTTTACTGCCTGAGCCACCAGGGAAGTCAATGATAACCTGCTGCTGCAAAGTCGCTTCAGTCGTGTCCGACTCTGTGCGACCCCATAGACGGCAGCCCACTGGGCTCCCTTGTCCCTGGGATTCTCCAGGCAAGACCACTGGAGTGAGTTGCCATTTCCTTCTCCAGTGCATGAAAGTGAAAAATGAAAGTGAGGTTGTTCAGTCGTGTCCGACTTTTCATGACCCCACGGACTGCAGCCTACCAGGCTCCTCTGTCCATGGGATTTTCCAGGCAAGAGTACTGGAGTGGGGTGCCATTGCCTTCTCCGAATGATAGCTTCAGTTCAGTCACTCAGTCGTG
>NW_011494960.1:4087246-4102553 GCF_000754665.1 Bison bison bison | reverse complement strand
CTAGACGAACCTTTGTTGGCAAAGTAATGTCTGCTTTTGAATATGCTATCTAGGTTGGTCATAACTTTCATTCCGAGGAGTTAGCGTCTTTTAATTTCATGGCTATAATCACCATCTTCAGTGATTTTTGGAGTCCAAAAAAATAAAGTCTGACACTGTTTCCACTGTTTCCCCATCTATTTGCCATGAAGTGATGGGACCAGATGCCATAATCTTCATTTTCTGAATGTTGAGCTTTAAGCCAACTTTTTCACTCTCCACTTTCACTTTCATCAAGAGCCTTTTTAGTTCCTCTTCACTTTCTGCCATAAGGGTGGTGTCATCTGCATATCTGAGGTTATTGATATTTCTCCCAGAAATTTTGATTCCAGCTTGTGCTTCTTCCAGTCCAGCATTTCTCATGATGTACTCTGCATATAAGTTAAATAAGCAGAGTGACAATATGCAGCCTTGATGTACTCCTTTTCCTATTTGGAATGATGGCCTAGTAGGAGTGAAATAGCAGTTCACCATCTGAAAGGTTATCAGTCTGTCTGGAAGCAATGAGGCTCTTCTAACCAATGCTAGCCTTTCCTGAGAAGCTGAGGGGCTCATCCCTAAGATGGGTGTGGCACAGAGATGAAGGATGTTTGTGGCAGGAGGCACAGGAAGAGGTCCTGGGGCTGACGTGTAGCCTGCAGGGCAGGGATTGCAGAGAGGTAGTCTGGTGATCTTGGTGGGCTCCCCACATGAGCAAGGATTTATTGATGAGCATGGACTGAGCGACTAAGCACACACACACACACAGACTTCATCTTATGGGATAAAGGTTGAAAGTACAGGCTAGTGTTGACTTGCAGAAGAGCTTTGTTTGGCTCACATTGTAATGGCCCCAAGGTATTTTTTCTCCATTAAAGATTAAAAAAAATCAAGAAGTTATTCCAAACTTTTAAAAATGTGTGTTTTCATATATATGGAATCTAGAAAAATGGTCTTGATGAACCTAATTGCAGGGAAGGTTTGAAATGCAGATGTAGAAAAGGTACTTGTGGACACAATGTGGAAGGGAGTTAGTGGGATGAATGGAGAAAGAAGCATCCACACACAGAGACGTGTGTGTGGATAGTTGGTGAGAAGTTGCCATATAACACAGGATACTGAGCCTGGTGCTGTGTGGTGACCTAGAAGGGTGGGATGAGGGGGGTGCTCAAGAGGGAGGTGATATATGTGTGATATGGGTATTTATGTTGTTGTATGGCAGAAACTAATACAACATTGTAAAAATTAAAAAACAAGAAAAATTGCGTGATTTGTCCTGAAGTCCCAGCTTTCCAGTTTCTCGTGAAAAGCAAGAGACACAATCTTCAGATGACCTCTTATTGTTGATGGTGGTATTCAGTCACTAAGTCATATCTGGCTTTTTGTGACTCCATGGACTGTAGCACACCAGGCTTCCCTGTCCTTTACTACCTCCCAGAGTGTTCTCAAATTCATGTCCATTGAGTTGGTGATATTATCTAACCATCTCATCCTGTTTCCCTTTCTCCATGCTGCCTTTAATCTTCCCCAGCATCAGGGTTTTTTTTCCGATGAGTCAGTTCTTCACATCAGATGGCCAAAGTGTTCAAGCTACAGCGTCAGTCTTTCCAATGAATATTCAGGATTGATTTCCCTTAGGATTTACTGGTTAGATCTCCTTGCAGTCTAAAGGACTCTAAACAGTCTTTTCCAGCACCACAATTCGAAAGTATCAATTCTTCAGTACTCAGCCTTCTTTATGGTCCACATCAGTATGTGAATACTGGAAAAACCATAGATTTGACTATGTGCACCTTTGTCAGCAAAGTAATATCTCTGCTTTTTAATATGCTGTTTAGGTTGGTCATAGCTTTCCTTCCAAGGAGCAAGCATCATTTAATTTCATGACTGCAGTCATCTTCTGCAGTGATTTTGGAGCCCAAGAAAATAAAATCTGTCACTGTTTCCACTTTTTCCCGTCTATTTGCCATGAAGTGATGGGACTGGATGCCATGATCTTCGTTTTCTGAATGTTTTAAGCCAGCTTTTTCACTCTCCTCTTTCACCTTCATCAAGAGGCTCTTCAGTTCCTTCTCACTTTCTGCCATTAGAGTGGTATTATCTGCACATCTAAGGTTATTGATATTTCTCCCGGCAGTCTTGATTCCAGCTTGTGATTCATCTAGCCTGGCATTTCTCATGATGTACTCTGCATATAAGTTAAATAAGCAGGGTGACAATAAACAGCCCTGTCATACTCTTTTCCCAATTTTAAACCAGTCTGTTGTTCCATGTAAGGTTCTAAAGGTTGCTTCTTGAACCACATATAGGTTTCTCAGGAGACAGGTAAGGTTGTCTGGTATTCCCATCTCTTTAAGAATTTTCAACAGTTTGTTTTGATCCACATGACCAAAGGCTTTAGTGTAGTCAATGAAGCAGTAGATGTTTTTTTCTGGAATTGGATGTTGGCAATTTGATCTCTGGTTCCTCTGCCTTTTCTAACCCAGCATGTACATCTGGAAGTTCTCAGTTCATGTACTGCTGAAGCCTACCTTGAAGGATTTTGAGTGTAACCTTACTAGCATGTGAAAAGAATACAATTGTATGGTAGTGTGTACATTCTTTGGCACTGCCTGTCTTTGGGATTGTAATGAAAATGGACCTTTTCCAGTCCTGTGGCCACTGCTGAGTTTCCAAATTTGCTGGCATATTGAGTGCAGCACTTTCACAGCATCATTTTTTAGGCTTTGAAATAGCTCAGCTGAAATTCCATCACCTCCACTAGCCTTGTTTGTAGTAATGCTTCCTAAGGCCCACTTGACTTCACATTCCAGGATATCTGGTTCTAGGTGAGTGATCACACCACTGTGGTTATCCGGGTCATTAAGACCTTTACTTTTGTAGAGTTCTTCTGTGTATACTTGCTACCTCTTCATAATTTCTTCTGCTTCTGTTAGGTCTTTACCATTTCTGTCCTTTATCATGCCCATCCTTGCATAAAATATTCCCTTGATATCTCCAATCCCTAGCTCCCCAATTGTCTCCTCAGCACTGTAAGACCCAGTGTTGGTTGCTATCTTTATATATACACACACACATATATGTATTTATTTATAAATATATGTGTATTTATATAAATGCATACATATGTATTTATATAAATATATATATTATTGTACAGTTAGAAAAGTGAAATTCTTGGGCTCACATTTTTATTAAAAGAAGAAAAGTGAAGTTAAAGGGCTGCTTGTTTCATGAACAAAACTACAGACTGGCAGCCCACTGCAGTCATATAAGCGACCTCCTGGTTCCTATAGCCAACAGAGTTGGTGGCCTCCTTTTGTTGGGTTTAGGGTGCTGTGAGGTGTTGAAAAGCAGGAGAGTGTCATGCTGAGATGGTCACTTTAGAGTTCTTAGATGGCTGTGCAGAGGATATATTTACCATGTTGGCATTTTTGCTAGTTGTTGCTGGAGTTGGCCAGTTGAGGAATCATGACAGATGCTCTTCAGATTGAAAGGATGAAAGTAATACGAGGGCAAAGAGATGAAGTAGCTAAAAAGTCCCTGGATTGTATGCATTACACCTTCCAAACAGGATTTCTTTCTGAAGTTGCATTAGATTGTTTTCCAGAAATCACCCCCACGGACATTTCATTTTCCTATGGCCGTGGTGGAGGCCACATTCTCTGAAGTCAGAATTTGGGAACATATGTAGTTGAATAAGGAATTTTAGGTTGACTTGAGGGGTAATTCTTAGTTTGGAAGGTAGGGTTTGGTTCCTGAAAATTGTGGAATATTTGGGACGTATTAATGACTGACTAGGCAGTAGGCAAGAAATTATCCTAAAATCACTGTCCTTGACAATCTGGACTGCACAGCCATTCTTGGTTTAGCAGACTTGGCTCTGCAGAAACAGTAAATGCGCATGATGGGTTTAAAGGAGACAGTGGAAATTACCACTGCCTGCCCGTTTGTTCCCTTTTGTCCTGCCATGATTTGATGCTGAGTATTCTGCTCTCAGCACTGGGAATGTGGAACAATTGATGTCTTTCTGCGTTTTGTAACTTTAGTGTCTTGTGTTTCATCTTCATCCTACCAACCAGAAGTGGAAATGCTTCATAGTTGTTCCCAGCCTTCAAAACATGCTGATGGATTTTTGCAAAGAGCAAATGAATTCATTTGATGGTTTTGACTTCACTATTCATAGAAGAACCTTGGGCTGGAAACTGGGGCTGTTGGCCTGACCTGCCTTAAATGGTGATAGCTTTCAGCCTGAATTTGCACTTGTCTTGAAACATAATGAAAGGGGAGGCAAAATTGATCATCTAGAATGTGCTAGATATTTGACCATCATTGTCTCATGTTGTCCTCATCACAGCCAAGGTAGGTATTATTTTTCTGTCTTTGAGATTAGGAAACTGCTGTTCTGAGAGGTTGAGTACTGTGCCCAAGGTAATGCAGAGAGCAAGCGGCAGAGCTAGAGTACAAAGCCAAGTCTGAAGAATTTGAAATAACACCCAGAAGCGTTCTTAAGGATTTTGACCAAAGTGTTATCTTTAAATGCCATTTTTTCACCTGTTATCTCTGTCATTCACTCATGTGAGTGATCACAGTTTTGTTGTGTTGGACATGTTGAGATTGATGGCATTCCAGCCTGACTTAGTATATATATATCACTCACAAGCATGTGGCAGGTCCCCACAAAGGATCCAAGGACCATCACGTCTGCAAGATAGTCTTGTAAAACAAATTAATGTTATGGGATGAATAAACTTGAAAAACATGACACATGCTCTGTCTTTCATGGTGAATCATAATAAATATTAGCATATTAAAGGCTCTTTAAAATCAGGTAATAAAGCCCTAGACCTTGTATTAAGCACTCCAAATGCATCACTACATTGAATCCTTACAGAATGATGAAGTTGGTTCAATCATTACCCTGACTTCATGGACAAGGATCAAACATTATTGTTGGTGGCCTTGTCAAGGGTCACCAGGCTAGTAAAATGATGGAGCTTAGACATCAGATCCAGGTGCCCAGCTCCTCAGCAGGTTTACTTAACCAGTGTATTATATTGGTTTCTTCACCTCACTCACTGTAGCTGTTCTCAAACTTCTTTTTATCATGCAGTGCTTTGGGGAGTATTATTTAGTATCATTTAGCTGAACTAACATTCTAACAAACACTGGACAAAAGCTGCAAGTGCAGGATAGATTCAGGATGTCTCTGGAATGTTAGTCCAAAGAGAAGCGGCTTGGCAGCCTGTGAAAGGCTTGGGACCTTGAACACAGTGGAATAAGGGAGGGTGTCACAGAGGCCACTGGAGGCTTGCTGGGGATGAAGCCAGGTAAAGTCTCACTAGTCATTGGTGCCTGCACTTCGCCTTCCGTGGTTAGCAGTGAGGGGCCTGCTGAAAAAGGCTGTTGTTCAGATGCTTGAAGGTGTGTCCCGGGCACTGCCTGGTGTTCTGTCCATCTGTCAGCATTCAGAGGCAGGAAGAGGAAGGGCCTGACAACTAATGTGTGTGTGATAGTTATTCATTTGCGTCTGGCTCTTTGTGTCCCATGGACTGTAGCCCATCAGACTCCTCTGTCCATGGGATCCTCCAGGCAAGAGCACTGGAATGGGCTGCTATTCTCTTCTCCAGGGCATCTTCCCAACCCAGGGATCGAACCCAGGTCTCTTGCACTGCAGGTGAATTCTTTACTGTATGAGCCACCAGAGAAGTCTGACAACTACAATGTCTACTTATAGTCAGATGAGACTTTTAAATTATTCAGTTTCAGGTGAGGGAAGATGAATTGCTCCTGAGCTTGTCTAGTCAAGGAAAGTACAACTCATGGGCTTGACTGATGTCAAATTTCCCTCTTTTAAGCCAGCATGGATCCCAGAAATAGGTGGATTGGCTGGTAAAATTCAGACATTTTAAACTTGAGAAAAAAATGAGAATTTATAAGACTCCTTTCCCACTTCTTGCAAAGCCTCTGAACTAGAAGTGCAGCAACTCCAGGGGTTCGAAATAAGTTCATTTTTCATCTTTCAGAGTGCCTTGGGGACTCTAAGACTTATTTACTGAGGCTGCATGATACCTCAGGGATCGGGAGAGAATCTATCTGATCCCTTGAGCTCCTTCCAAGCAAATCATTTACAAAGATCTATAGTGTGTATTATTGGAGAGCAAGGTGTGATTTTCAATCCAGACTGTAGTAGCAATGGAAGTTGAACCCTATGTTGGAGTGGAATGCTGTTTTGATGTCCCAGGAATTCTGGTTGCAGAGATTTTGAGCAACCTTTTTCAGTAGTGACTCTTGGTGCTCTGTAGTTTGGGGAAGACTTGGGTAATTGCTTATTTCTGTGCTCAGAGAACAGTGATGTTTCTAAATCAAGCCTGATGTAAGGTAACTGTGGGGAGATGCAGAACTTAGGAGGCTACACCTTTCCTGAGAAAGATATTATAGGGTAGTCAGTCTTGGTGCCCATGTTTATGCGCGGCCGGTTCAGGGTCTTCTATTTGTTCCGTTCTCTCTTTTGTTCTCTGAAGAGTTAAACACCTTTTGTGAACAGGATGCTGTGTTAGTTGATGGGAGATGGAGGTGTGACTCTGGGAAGTCAGACCCATTGATAGTTGCAGCACATTGGGTAAGGGTTAGAAAAGAGTGACTTATGTTGCTCCTTTGCTCAGCATCCTTCTGTTGGTTCTGCACTGATTTGGGATAAAACCCACAGGGTTTACCATAGCTACAAGTCCCAGTATGGTCTGGCCACTGTCTGTCTCTCTGATTTCCTCTCCTGCATTGAGATCTCATCCCTTCTTTGGTGTCACTTGGTTCAGCCCTGTGGCCATCCTGCCACTCCACAAACATGGGTAGCTTCCTCTTGCCTTGGTCCTAAGGCTTTTGCGTGTATTTCCCTTGTTGAGGAATATGTCTTCCTGCAGGACTCACTCTGTGCTTCATTTCATGTTGCTCACATCTCATTAGAGAAGCTTTCTCTGGCAGCCCTGTCAAAAAACATCCCTCCTTACCCGTGCCATCCTCTTATCCCCATGACCCTGATTTATGTTTTATATTATATACTTCCTTGTGGCTCAGCTGGTAAATAGTCCACCTGCAATGTGGGAGACCTGGATTCGATCCCTGGGTTGGGGAGATGCCCTGGAGAAGGGAAAGGCTACCCAGTATTCTGTCCTAGAGAATTCTGTGAACTATAGTCCATGGGGTCACAAAGAGTTGGACACGACTGAGTGACTTTCACTTTTCTCATCTTAACATATGTTCACTTGTTCCCCCTTTCTTCTATTAAATAAGCAGCTCAAGTGAAGAAATTTCAATTGTTTTCTTCTTTGCTATATTTCAGGCACCTTGGGCAGTGCCTGGCATCATGGAAGTACCCAATCAATACTTACGGAATGAATAAATGAGGAAAAATTCTGTTGAAACACAGAAGGAAACAGCCAACTTCCAGGGAAAATCAAAGGAGTCTTCATAGAATAGGTGGCATTTCACCTGGAATTTGTAGCACAAATAAGAGTTGGCAAGGTTGGGGGGATGTGGGTTGGGGCAGTAGGTGGAGGGAGGGAAGGATGAAGGGTATTTCAGGTCATGACAGTAAAAGTGAAGGCATGATATATGATTCCTTCCCTCCCTCTTCTCTTTCCCTTCTCGGCGTATAAATTATCAGCTAGCATCACTTCTAGGAGAATTTACCACTGAGCATCTTGTTTTCAGGCTCCCACATTACAGTAAGATGTGTCAAGTGCCTGGTTGAGCTTAAATATGATTATGATGAGATTGGGGAAAGGGTGGATGTATTTCTTCTGCAATGAGTATTATCAGCTTATAACTAGCTCCTTATATGAAGTACACAGGGGTTTCACAGGCTGGCAAAGGGATTGTAAAGCATCTTGAATTGATTGTAGGGTAATAATGTCCATCTCCAAAGGACTTGTTATGATTGTAAAGCATCCAACTGTTTTCCTACGTTTAAAGCTCAGGATGAAGTTAGATCTCCACTCGGGGCTTTTTCTCACTCTGACACTTAGAATTTTAATTGAGCCTCGGTAGCTGGATCTTTAAAATGAGATAATATTCAAACACTGTAATTAAATTTTTAAAAAGGGCAGCAATAACTTACATAACAACAGGCTCAGCCTGTATTCTGTAGTAATTCACATAATGCTTACTCTGAATATCCGAGCTGCTCTCTGTCCTTTTTGCATGTTACTGGGGACCACTTGCCTTGCAAATGAGGGTGAGCCATCAGAAAGCTCTTAAATACTGTCAAAGAGATAAGCTGAGGGCCTCTCTCTAGATCCCCCTGGGTAGGCAGTAAAAGTAGGGTCAGTTCTGTTCTCTTTTCCTCTTTTCCCCCTTTTTAAAAAAATCAATTGAAGTATGATTGACATTCAAAAAGCTGTACTTTTTTGAATATTTAAAAAATTGAGATATAATTAACATGTAACATTAATTTCAGGTATACACCATAATGATTCAATGTTTGTATATACGGCAAAATGATCACAACAATAAGTGTAGTTAACATCCATCAATATATTTAATGTAAACAGCATGAGTTTGGACATATGCCTATACCTATGAAACTACCACTTATGCCATAAACTTATCCATCAACTCCAAAAGTCTGCTCCTGCCATTGTTGTTATTCCATTATTTTTAAATATACATAATACTTTATTTTAAATAAATAAAAATAAAATTATTTTGTGTATATGTAATAACAACACTTAATAGAAGATCTATCTCATCCCCTTAGCAAAATTTAAAGTATGTGATGCAGTATTTTTAATTGTAGGCACAATGCTGTGCAGTTTTTTTTCTTTTTTTTTTTTTTTCTAAGAGGCTTATACGGAGGGTAAAGAAGTACTTAGGCCCCTGTGTTCTGTTAGGTTTGTATTGAGTCCATGGGCGGTCCCAGGTCAGAACTGAGAACCAAGTCCAGCTAGAAATGGATGGGAGCACAGCTTGAGTTGGCAGGTGATGCTGGGCTAGGGGTCGGAGAATGGATACAGGTTGGATTATTAGACAAAGTAGTAGATTGGAAACCAAGCAGAAAGACTTCCAGGGCACATGCAGAAGTTGAAGAGGTCAAGGTCAAGAGAATGGCTTAGTAAACTGACCTGATCAGGACTCAGTGAACACTGGGGTAATGGATACCAAGCCCTCACAGAAAGAAGTTAAATAGGCAGGGTAGCACAGTAAGGGAGAAGGCAAAGGCACCCCACTCCAGTACTCTCGCCTGGAAAATCCCATGGGCGGAGGAGCCTGGTAGGCTGCAGTCCATGGGGTCATGAAGAGTCGGACATGACTGAGCAACCTCACTTTCACTTTTCACTTTCATGCATTGGAGAAGGAAATGGCAACCCACTCCAGTGTTCTTGCCTGGAGAACCCCAGGGGCGGGGAGCCTGGTGGGCTGCCGTCTATGGGGTTGCACAGAGTCGGACACGACTGAAGTGACTTAGCAGCAGCAGCAGCAGCACAGTAAGGGAGAAGGCAACGGCACCCCACTCCAGTACTCTCGCCTGGAAAATCCCATGGGCGGAGGAGCCTGGTAGGCTGCAGTCCATGGGGTCGCTAAGAGTTGGGCACGACTGAGCGACTTCACTTTCACTTTTCACTTTCATGCATTGGAGAAGGAAATGGCAACCCACTCCAGTGTTCTTGCCTGGAGAACCCCAGGGACGGGGAGCCTGGTGGGCTGCCGTCTATGGGGTTGCACAGAGTCGGATGCCACTGAAGTGACTTAGCAGCAGCAGCAGCAGCACAGTAAGCCGTTACCAACAAGGTAATTTCATCTTCTTTCCTCAGTGTTCATCTTCTTTCTTCATATATCTTACCAGGGCAAGATATTAGCATAAATGCCCAATATATTGATTGGATTCATTCGAATATTTTTTCCCCTGAGATAGGAGGCCATTTTACTAGGTCAAGATTTGCCCTTGGGACAGATCTGCCCAGGGCTTGTAGATGTGGACAGTGAAATCCCTCAGAGGTTCATGTGTTTCAAATGAGAATGGGGAAGCTGGGTTGTCTGGGAGACTTTGATAGTGTTGGGAGTATCAAGCATCTTTATAGTCCTTTGTAGGGATGCTAGAGCTGTGTCTTGAAGGGTTGGTGTGAATTGTAAGTGTCCAGGAGAGGAAGAGAACTCCAGGTAAGAGGAAATAGTGATTACAAATGCAGAGTGGGGACATAAAGGTGGCAGATGCAGCCAGAAAGTTGGTGGTGGTCACATTGTTAGGAGTCTGGTATGCATGACTTTGTGGGAAGAGCTTGGACTTGTAATAGTACATGCTGATGAATGAACGAGGTCTTCCTATAGGCAGTGGGAGTAAAAGAGACTTAAAGATGGTCTAACTTGCAGTGTGGAATTTGATCCCTGTGGGTGCATCTGAGGTGCTTGACCTGGAAAGCTGGAGAGAACAGCCCTGCCCCAGGGACAAAAACTGTAATAGAACTGAAGGAAGCTATTACACTAAAGGAAGAAAAACACCAAGTCTGGGGGGGAAGCAGCAGCAGTTGATGCTGTAAGGGTCCCAAGGAAGCACTGAGGTCTTTTCTACATGTGCACTGGTATCCCCATCCATGGACTTCAGGCCCCAGAAGACATGGTTGAATATTTTCATAATGTGGTAAACTTTTAAAATACAGACTTCAGGGATTATTATAAATATCCTGAATCTGAAGCCCTGGAAATTTGGTCTAGGAATCTCAGTGTTAAGTATGAATAAGTTGCCAGGCAATTCTAATATAGGCATTCTGTGGATAATTGTGCGGGAATCACTGCAAGGCACTTCCAACTCTGCCTTATGCCCCTTACTCTCTGAAGGCCAGAGAGAGGACATTGCCATCCAGGCAGGACTGGAAGGCAAGCCAGGGCTCATGGAGGTTGCCCAGAAATCTTCCTGCACTTGCTATACAGAATCTACACAGGAGGAATGTCATTAGGGCCAGGTTTGGCTGCTGAAACAAAGACCGAAATAGCAGTCGTTTAACAAGATGAAAGTTTAATTCTCGCTCATGCAGTGGTGTGAGTGCAGGTAGGCCAGCATTGATGTGACTTCCACAGTGTGACCCCGAAACCTCTGGGATGTTGCCCTCTGCCCCCATATTCATGACAGTTTGCTCCCAACCCTTGCTACGCCAGCGGGAGGGAGAGCAGAGTGGAAAGTGTATTCTTTTTATCCTAGGGTGACTCTCACTTGCATCCAAGTGGCCAGAAGTGATCACATGGCCACACTTACCTGAAAAAAAAGTGGGGAAGTGTGGCCTTTATTCTGGGCAGCCAGTCGCTCTTTAAGATTCTGTTATTAAAGACAGGAGAGGAAAGTGCACGTTGGGGTTAGCTGGCATTCTCTGTCCCCAGTCGTTTTTCAGCTCTTTGCTGAGAGAGCTCTGGATTCCTTTCTGGACATGTGAGTGTGGCAATTCAGCATGTTAATTCCTGGAGAATTAACTTTTGAGGAGCTGGTCTAGGGTTTGGTAGCTCTCCAGGAAAATCATCCAAAGGCTAGCTGTGGAAGCTGGCTTCCCATGGAAGTTCTCGCCATGAAACCTCTCCAAGCCAGAAAGAGCTTTGGCTGGAGCTCATCTAGATATTTGACTGATACAGCTTAAATTAGCTTGTGCTTTGAACATGACCTTTGCATAAGAGAGGGATAAGGGATCTGGGAGTCTGTAACGAGAATATTTGTGGCTGAGTGGAGGCAGAGGGACCCAGAATTTGCTAATAAGCCTATGCTTTTGTGTTAAGTGCTTTCCATGTGGGACAGTACATTATCCATCCGGAAGATGTGACTCTCAGACCAGTCTCTCTGCTGCTTACTGGTAGTTGGTCTAACTATTATATCTGAGAGGCTCATGTTGAGGCCTTGGTTTTTGAGGTCAGTGAACAGAGAGGAGGAGCCCTGGCTTGGGTTATCTGAGTCTCAGTGTCCTCATCCTTAAGATGGAGATTCTTGTTGTCACTGTCAAGATGAGAACGTTAAACTTCCTAATTCCACAGACCCCTTTACATTGTCCTGAGATCTGAAAAACCTAGGTGACCAATGCCAAAATACTACGTTTTCATTCTTGTGAATATTTAAAATCAAATGAGACAGCTATAAAACTTTGTAAACACTGTCAATGCACCTTATCAAATGAAATGGCAGGAAGCTTTTTCTATGGCTTAGAGGAATTCCTGTGGCTTATCTTGGTGGTTGTATTTTTTTTAATTGATTTACAGTGTTACGTACAGCAAAGTGATTCAGTTATACACCTTTTTTTCATATTCTTTTCCTTTATGGTTTATTACATGATATTGAATATAGTTCCCTGTGTTATATAATAGGAGGACCTTGTTTATCCATTTTACATATAAAATTTGCAACTGCTAGTCCCAGACTCACAATCCTTCCTCCCCCATGTCCATCCATGTAGCTACAAATGGCATTACTTCATTCATTTTTATGGCTGAGTACTGTTCCACTGTGTGTATGTGTGTGTGTAGGTGGGGAGATATATACACACACACACATACACACACATATATGCATACACACACATGCACACACACATATACACACACATATACGCATACACACATATACACATGTATACACACATATATGCACACACACATATATACACACACATATATGCACACATGCACACACATATACACACATATATACACACATATACACACATATATGCACACACACATACACACACACATATGCACACACATATACACACATATACACACATATATGCACACACATATGCACACAAACACACACATATATACACATATACACACATATGCGCACACACATATACACACATACACACATATATGCACACACATACACACATATATACACATACACATATATACACATACACACATATGTACACACACATATATACACACACATACACACACACATATATATATACACACACACATATATATACGTACACACATATATATACGTACACACATATATATGCACACATACACACCTCGTCTTCTTTATCCATTCATCTGTTGCTGGATATTTAGGTTGTTTCCATGTCTTTGCTATTGTGAACAGTGCTGCTGTGAACATAGGGTGCATGTATCCTTTAAAATTAGTTATGGGAGATTATTTTTCTAATTGACAGTTTTATCTAGGGATGCACTGTGTGTGTTGCTCACACAGTAGACCAATGCAGGTATTTCTGGTGAACATTGAGAGATTGAAGCTCCGTCTACTTTGTCATTCTGCTCTCTTCAATGGTACTCAAAGGGATCATCTTCTAGCATCCAGAAAGAAGAGGATTGTATGCAGAAGTTGAGGGTCATTCCTCAAAAGCAGCATATATCAGCTACTTCTGTTTGCTTTTCTTTGGCTGGAATTCTAGCACATGGCCATCCCTGGCAGAATAGTCTGGGAAATGAAGCTGACTCTGTGCCAAGAAGAAAAGTACATGGGCTTGGTGATACGCTAGCAGACTCTTGTATGTGAAGTTAATGGGCACCATCATTTTACTTCTGAAAACAGTCTTTGTGGAGAGAGTGATGAGGGTGTAAAGGGGAAACTTTGTTGTCTGTTGTGATGAGCACAATACACTAAGACCATAAGTGCCCAAGGAAGCTTTGCCACCAGCTCCTACCTTCATTCACACAGTGCCAACAGTCTTAGTATCTCTTTGTTGGTGCCAGCAACTTCATGTCCTTTACAGCATCCTAGACATGGTGGCATGGAGTAGAAAGACCATCCTTAGTGTAATATGAATTTGGGTTCAAATCTTTGATCCACTGCTTCCTGGCCATGTTATCTTGGTCAGATCACTTTATATCTTTGAACTCAGCTTCTTCATCTATAATAAGAATAATGACATATTATTATACTACCTCCCCTCTGGGCTTAAATTCTGAGATTTGGGAACAGTATCTGCCACATAGCAAGCACTTAATAATTTGTGGTAATTATTATTATTATACAGCTGTGCTTACTGTTCTAAACCCTAAAGGCATGGGTTGAATTTTTCTTACTATCTGGCTTTATTTTGTATGCTCTACTCTTGGGATATCTATTAAAATCAGTTATGTTTGGAATCTGATCTCTGCATCTAACTTGCAAACACTAGAACTAGTAATAATAGTAACTTTCTCATTATTTTAGTGACTGATTAAGAGCTATTGGATGCTCTTATCCAGAGTTTAGAATTGGGTCTTTGTTTCTACTCAAATGTTGCTCAGAGTGGCTGGCTGGAAATGAGGGCTTTATGGAACTGTTTGGGGGTTCCTCTTTCCTAGTAATTGGTATCACTAACTTCTCAGTATGTCTTTGGGGCTTCCCTGCTTTCATGTAGGGTGGGAGAACCCCTAATTTCTTTCTCTTACCGTCGTTACCTATTTCTTTTTATTCTTTCCCCCAGAAAGTCCCTTCCAGTCAATTCCAGTAGCTCATTTTCTAGTCATTCTTCTTAAGATTTCACTTTTCTGTGACTGTGACAGGTAGAAGGTAGATTTCACAGTTGGAACCAGAGTAAGTTGATTGCTTCCCTTGTTTTATTGTAAGAATGTTCCAGTGCCTGGGGAAGATAAATAGAAGCCATGAGCCAAAATCTTGTTGGGAAAAAGCGGAATGTCTAGAGATCCTGTCTTTCCTTGTTCCCAAGTACAGAAAATGTCATAGATTTTCCTGTTGAGATGTCAACCACTGGTATGGCCTCCTTGGCTTTCTGTTTTGGAGGAGGAATTTATTTACAGTAATCACAGTAAACAGTAACTTATTTAAGGTTTTCTTTTGAAGTAATTTTAGACTTAGAGGGAAGTTGCAAAATGGTACAGAGTTCTTGCATATCCCTCACCTACCTTCCTCTAATGTTGACAGCTCATATAACTGGAAAAATGATCAAAAGCAGGAAACTGACATTGCTGCAGGACTGTTAACCAAACTGCCTGCCTTATTTGAATTTTATCAGTTTTTCCACTAATAACATTTCTTTCTCCCTGTTCCAGGATCCTGTCTAGGATCCCACATGTGTATTTAGTTATGATTTCTCCTTAATCTCCAAAATGTGGCAGTTTCCCAGACTTTTCTTTTGTGACTTTGACATTTTTGAATACTGACCAGTTATTTTGTAGGATACCCTTCAATTGCAGTTTCTGATATTTTCTCATGGTTAAGCCCTTTTTAAAAAATTGAAGTATAGCTAATTTACAATGTTAGTTCAGGTTTACAGCAAAGTGATTCAACTATATATATATATATATATATATACATATATACACACACACACACACACACACA
>NW_011494960.1:4083757-4087024 GCF_000754665.1 Bison bison bison | reverse complement strand
GAGGAGCCTGGTGGGCTGCAGTCCATGGGGTCACAAAGAGTCAGACACGACTGAACGACTTCACTTTCACTTTTCACTTTCACGCATTGGAGAAGGAAATGGCAACCCACTCCAGTGTTCTTGCCTGGAGAATCCCAGGGACGGGGGAGCCTGGTGGGCTGCTGTCTGTGGGGTCGCACAGAGTCGGATACGACTGAAGTGACTTAGCAGCAGCAGTAGTGTGTATATATTAGCCCCAAACTCCTAATTTATTCCTTCTCCCCACATCCTGCTATCCCTTTTAGTAGCCATAAGTTATTTTCTACATCTGTGAATCTTTTTGTTTTGTAAATAAGTTCATTTGTATCATTTTCTTAGATTCCACTTATAAACAATATCATAATATTTCTTTGACTTCGCTTAATAGAATAATCTCTAGGTCCATCCATATTGCTGCAAATGATGTTCTTTTTTTTAATGAAGTTAAGCCTTTTGGGGAAACAATACTACAGAAATGACATGATGCAGTCTCTGAGTATCCTGTCAAGGGGTTTCTGATGTTGATAATCTTATTACTGATTGTGCTGACCTTGATCACTTGGTTAAAGCGGAACTTGGTAGTTTTCTTTATTATAAGTTTCTGTGTTTCCCTTGGTAATTAAAGGAAGCAGCAATTTGTAAAGGTCTTTGCCATGTTGCAAATGAGAAACTGCTTTTGAGTCACTGCGCAGAGACGGTGTTCTTGTGGGTCTGTTTGTGGAAAGAGGCACAGCATGGGGAGCCATCCTTCAGAATCTCGACCCATGGGTCTCTCTAGCTTCTTTCTTCATCTAACTTGCTCATCACCTTTGTGGTTTAAGTAGAATTAGTGGTTTAAGGTCTTCTGTTAAAGGACATTCTTAGCTCCCAAAAATGTTTTTCTAGGCCTCCTGGTGTGATGGAAAGGGAAGCACCTTTCCAGATGCCTTTCTAAGATAGGGAGGGATATATTTTACATGATTGTGAAATTTTTGGTATGGGTTTCCATGGTGGCTCACTGGTAAAGAATCCACCTGCCAATGCAGGAGACACAAGTTCATTCCTTGGGTCAGGAAGATACCCTGGAGGAGGAAGTGGCAACCCACTCCAGTATTCTTGCCTGGGAAATCCCACGGATAGAGGAGCCTGGTGGGCTGAAGCCTATGGGATCGCCAAAGAGTCGGACATGGTGGTGACTAATCAACAACAAAGAAATTACTCCATCTTCTTTTTAAGAGATTTGACTTTTGAAGCTTTCTTAGTATTGCAAAGAATTTGCCCAGCAAACACTCTCTGATTTCAGAGAAACTTTCAGTCATAGTTTCCAACTCCAAGAACACACAAGTTAGTCTCTGATTGCCTTAAGCTTGCATCCTGTGTCCAAGACCAGAGATGAGTACCTCCTAATTACCTCCTAATATCCAGAAATTTTTACCTCTAGTGCATCTCAAAAGCCATACTCATCTTGTAAGACCTTGCTATGGCCAGCTTGGCATGCAGACTAGCAGCAGGAGCATCACTGGTGGTTTATTAGAAATGCAGTGTCCTAAACCTCAGCCAGACCTACTGAATCAGAACCTGCATTTTTAACAAGATGATTCATGTGCACCTTAGAGTCTATGGAGCACTTTTTCAAACATGCTGTTTTCACAGAGGCTCTACCTCCGAGTCACCCGAGTGGTCTGAGCTGATCAAGGGTAGAGACAAAGTCAGCTTCAGGATGATGGTGTCCAGGAAGTTTCTTTAGCCCTTAAGCAGGCATGGTGGAGAGGGGAGCATAACATGAATTCTGGCAGTCCAGTACAAATTGGTTAATTTTGAAGCCCACGAGTTCTCATGGGAGGCTGGCGGGACTCTGGTTACACTGCTTCTTTAAGTTCTGTGCAGTGTGGGAGGCAGCCTTGCTGTGTGGAGCCACTTCTTCTTCCTTCTGAACATTCAGAGGTTGGGCTTATATGCACCAATTTGCCCAAAGTGAATTATTCCAAAACCAATTTACCTAACAGTTTACTTAATGATAATTTCCCATAATAGTGCTGCTGATGTGAAATATGATGTTGGTGAAATTCATAAGAATTCACGTGTGATAGGAAGGTAAATTGAGTTTAGTGCAACTTGGTTTTAGAAAAAGCTGCCTTAGGCATATTTTCACTTTACATGTATTAGCCCTAGGTAAACTGACTTTAGATGAATTCCCCTGATCCAGGTATCCTCCTTTGAGGAGGGGACCTGGAATTCAGAGTCAGTGGTGGCAAATGTTTGGTGATGACTTCCTCTGGTGGGCATGCTGGCTCTGGAGGAGGCCTTGAAGTGTCAGGTGGGCTGGTGAAGTTGTGATACTTTTCTTCTTAAAGGCCCCCTGAGAGATGTACTATATGAGCCATCACCTATTGGGTATCTTTATCTTATAGTGAATGGACGGTATGTCTTAGGTCTGGCTGAACTCATCTCTTAAGCTCTTTTGTAAACCTGGTTCTTCTCAGTAACCCTGAATGTTCAAGAGAGATTCTTTACAATGTTCACATTTGTCCTGTGCTTACCAGTCCAGGTAGCCTTCTCCCAGTGGGACTTAAATTCATCCGACTTTGTCATAAGACTGTTTTTTGTTCCATCACAGCACTTATCTCTTTCCAGTTGTACTTTTTTATTGTAATTTTGACAATGCTTTTATCTCCAACTGGATTGTAAGCTCTATGAACACATGGACCATGTCTATTTTTGCTTATTGTAACTTCCAAGCTTAGTGTAGGTCTTAGCATATAGTGGAGATTAAATAATTATTTTGAGAATGAGTGAGTGAATAGATTAATGAGCCTCTGCTTTTTATTAACAGTGATATATTACATATGGCACACTTCACAGCTTATTATGATACATCAAATTGCTTTGACATTGAAGTTAAGAATCATTGTTGCAGAAAGTAAAACTTGCTTGTCAAGGTGATTCAGTAAAAGCAACATTTAATAATAATAATAATAGATATTTAGTGAGCTTTACAGCAGTATTGGCACCCCACTCCAGTACTCTTGCCTGGAAAATCCCATGGACGGAGGAGCCTGGTGGGCTGCAGTCCATGGGGTCGCTAGGAGTCAGACATGACTGAGTGACTTCACTTTCACTTTTCATTTTCATGCATTGGAGAAGTAAATGGCAGCCCACTCCAGTGTTCTTGCCTGGAGAATCCCAGGGATGGGGGAGCCTGGTGGGCTGCAGTCCATGGGGTCGCTAGGAGTTGGACATGACTGAGTGACTTCACTTTCACTTTTCACT
>NW_011494960.1:4083007-4083657 GCF_000754665.1 Bison bison bison | reverse complement strand
TTTTCACTTTCATGCATTGGAGAAGGAAATGGCAGCCCACTCCAGTGTTCTTGCCTGGAGAATCCCAGGGACGGGGGAGTCTGGTGGGCTGCCATCTATGGGGTCGCACAGAATCAGACATGACTGAAGCGACTTAGCAGCAGCAGCAGCAGCAGTAGCAGCATAGCAGTATAGTTATGGTAAGTACTTTACATCCAATGTACCTCAGTATATTTTGAGAAATCAGATCTTCCTAACAGAAGCATTTGGGGATCACTGGACTGTGTTCCCTAAGGCAGTCACTCTCGGCCTCCAGTACTATGGAGAAATCAGCATCATAGACTCAGGTGGGTTCTACCCTAGGTCTGTTCAAAGTGTGAGTTTCTTTCTTTTTTTTTAAATTTTTATTTTTTTATTTTTTCATCAGAAATCACTTTATTAGGAGGCCAGAGAAACCTCAAAGACCCACAGTCCTAGCAGCCAGACTATTAATTGGAGTCGTTCCAGAAGACTCCATTCTTGAGACTTGAAAGACAGCTTAGGGAACAGATAAATAGCCTGAATTTGGAGTTATTCAGAGCTCAGTTTAGACTTAACTTGGCCAGTGACAACTGGGTGGGCTGGGGCACATTATTTACCTTGCAGGGTCTTGATTTCTTCACCTCTAAAAT
>NW_011494960.1:4077160-4080680 GCF_000754665.1 Bison bison bison | reverse complement strand
TTTTAATTTCAAGATTTTGGATCAATTTCACTATCATTATTTGGAATTCTTTATCAGGTAGATTCCCTATCTCTTCCTCTTTTGTTTGGTTTGGTGGGCATTTATCCTGTTCCTTTATCTGCTGGGTATTCCTCTGTCTCCTCATCTTGTTTAAATTGCTGAGTTTGGGGTGTCCTTTCTGTATTCTGGCAGTTTGTGGAGTTCTCTTTATTGTGGTGTTTCCTCGCTGTGTGTGGGCATGTAGAGGTGGCTTGTCAAGGTTTCCTGGTTAGGGAAGCTTGTGTCAGTGTTCTGGTGGGTGGAGCTGTATTTCTTCTCTTTGTTCAGTCGCACTGTGGGGAGGGAGGGAGGGATGCTGCAAACAAATGACACTGGCGTGCGCTCGCAGTGCCTCAGCCACACTGGGTCTGCCCCCGCTCACGGCGCGTGTAGCCTCTCTGCCCACACTGCTCGGGCTCTAGGTTGTTCCGCCGGTAACAATCCGAGGCTGGCCCTGGGTTGCATGCACCTCCCAGGTCCAAGCCGCTCAGGTTCAGGCACTCAGGTAGTCCTCAGAGGCGCAGACTCAGTTGGGCCTGCGTTTTGTGCTCTTCCCAGGTCCGAGCAGCTCAGGTGATGAGGTGTTTGGCGAGCGCCAATGCTGCGACTTATCGCCTCCCCGCCACTCGGTTATCTGGGTGTAAAACCGGCACACCTTCTCAGGCAGATGTTGACCGTCCAGACCCCCAATAAGTTTTAGTTAGCAAAGAAGCCAGTTTTATAGATAATGTCTCTCTGGGGCTGCGATTGCCCCCTTCTGGCTCTGGCTGCCTGTCATCGGAGGGGGAAGGTCTGCAGCCGGCTATCTCTGTTTAGTCCTTTGTTCCGTGCGCGGGCTGGCGGTGTCTTAGGTTAGGGCTGGCTTTTCGTATGGTAGATATCCCACAGTCTGGTTTGCTAGCCCAAATTATTTCGCTCAGATAGTGCTCAGGGTATTCAGGCCAGATTCTTACTCTCAGCGATGCAGCCCGCGCTGCGCCTCCCTGCCCAGCCCCCGCTTGCTAATGGCGGATGCAGGCGTCTGCGCTGCTTCTCCGCTGGAGGAGTTACCGTAGGGCTCGCAATCTGCGAGTTTTAATTGTTTGTTTATTTTTTCTCCCTGTTATGTTACCCTCTGTGCTTCCAAAGCTCGGCACAGATTCGGCAGTGAGAAGGTTTCCTGGTGTTTGGAAACTTCTTTTTTAAGACTCCCTTCCCGGGATGGAACTCCGTCCCTCCCTCTTTTGTCTCTTTTATTGTCTTTAATATTTTTTCCTACCTCCTTTCGAAGAGTTGGGTTGCTTTTCTGGGTGCCTGATGTCCTCTGCCGGCATTCAGAAGTTGTTTTGTGGAATTTACTCGATGTTTAAATGCTCTTTTGATGAATTTGTGGGGGAGAAAGTGTTTTCCCCGTCCTACTCCTCCGCCATCTTGGTGCCTCCCGTGTGAGTTTCTTTCTAGCCCAGAGTGGCTGGCCTCTTGCAGTGCAGTTCTTTGCCCATGATGCCTGCCTTCCCAGTGACTCCTATGGCAGTAGTTTCAGTCACAGGAAAATGAGTCTGTGTTGATTCTCATAGTTCTTTTATCTGATCAAAAAGAGTCTGGCTTAGACATCATCATGCTAGCTTTGTGTCTTTGGTCAAGTCAATCAACTTCTTTCTGACTTTGTTTCTTCACTTGTTAATTGAAGATAATGCTGGTTCCTCATTCACAGGGTTGTTCTAAGAATTCACTGACATACTGTGTATGAAATACTTATCAAGCTGATATGCAGTAAGAACTTGAATATATTAGCAATTATTATGAATAGTATAATTATTTAAATAGTGCTTTTACTAGATTACCTCTATGATGAGGTACTTTTATTTTCTGCAACAGTGATTCTCAACTTCAGTGTCAAAGCACTTTATATCATAATAAGCTGTGAAATTTGCCATATGTGATTTATAGCTATTGATAAAAACCAGGGATTTCCCTGGAAGTCCACTGATTAAGATTGCATTTCCAATGCAGGGGGCACAGGTTTGATCCCTGGTCAGGAAACTAAGAGCCCACATATTGTGTGCCATGGCCCACCAACCAACAAACAACTCCCACCCCCCAAAAATCCCAACCTACCCCCCAAACCCAGAGATTTGTTAATGTACTATTTATTCCAAGATTATTAATTCTCTATTCTAGGTGCTATGCTAGGCTCTGAAGATGCAGTGAAGAGCAAATTCATATGTGGTCTCTGTGTTCATAGAACATGTAGTCCAGTGAGACAGAGCTTTACAAATGAGAAGAATGTCTAAGTAGAAACAGATGAGTACTGTGAAGGAAAGGAACGTAGTCCCCGAAAAATCCTGGGTGGTGGTGGGGAACAAATATCAAGTCTTCCTGTCTTAAAGTGAGAGTTACAGATAAGTAAAAGTCAACTAGGCAAAGAATGGGAGTAAGAGTCTTCCAGGTAACAAGCAGAATGTACAAGTACCTTGTGATGGAAGGGAACATGCTAAGTGCAAAGACTTGAAAGATTAGTGTGCAGAGAGCAAAGTGAAAGATTGGTGTGCAGAGAGAAAAACGGAGAGTGCACGAGACCAATGAGAAGTCATAGTCCTTCATTCCTTCCAACCACCCACACCCACAAGTTTAAAATTCATTGATAAGTTGTCATTGATATTGAGCTTAAGACTGGAATTCTTAAACATGGCTTTTAAGTGCCTATATGTCCATTTTCTCAGCTTCACCTTATATACCCTTAGTTTTTCTCATTATTTTGAGATCAGTCTTTTCTGCTGGGTCAGGAGGTATATCTTGAGCTTACTGAATTTGAAGGGCCCAGGTGGAGTTGAGTACACAGTTGGCTATATAAGTATACACCTTAGAAAATAGGTCGTGATTGGAGATAGAAATGTGTCCTTTATTTATGTTAAAAAGCACCCTAACCTAACAGAGTGGGGTCAGGTAGCCACTGATTTGATGTTTTCTGAGAGGAGAGAGAAAGGACTGGAGTTAGAAGTAATGTACCAGAAATTGACACCTTGGGGAGTGTTTCACGCCTGTGAACATCACTCCTCTATTTGTCACAGTGGGAAATGGCTTGAGAACCACTAGGGTGTAGGGTAAAGGCTAGATGTCAGAGATTGGTTCTATGAATCTAGTCCCAGTTGATCTGTTGTAGCCACACGTTCCAGGAAACAAACTCACTCAGAAGGACAATGCAGATGGTGGAGTGCAGTTTATTACACCAGCGAGCCCAAGGCAGAGTCTCCTCTTAGCCAAGGACCCCGACCAGTTTTTGTGAAACCCTTATGTACTCTTATGGCAGAAAGTGAAGAGGAACTAAAAAGCTTCTTGATGAAAGTGAAAGTGGACAGTGAAAAAGTTGGCTTAAAGCTCAACATTCAGAAAACAAAGATCATGGCATCTGGTCCCATCACTTCATGGGAAATAGATGGGGAAACAGTGGAAACAGTGTCAGACTTTATTTTAGGGGGCTCCAAAATCACTGCAGATGGTG
>NW_011494960.1:4066838-4076856 GCF_000754665.1 Bison bison bison | reverse complement strand
AGTACTTTGGCCACCTCATGCGAAGAGTTGACTCATTGGAAAAGACTCTGATGCTGGGAGGGATTGGGGGCAGGAGGAGCAGGGGATGACAGAGGATGAGATGGGTGGATGGCATCACTGACTTGATGAACATGAGTCTGAGTGAACTCTAGGAGTTGGTGATGGACAGGGAGCCCTGGTGTGCTGCGATTCATGGGGTCGCAAAGAGTTGGAGACGACTGAGCGACTGATCTGATCTGATCTGATCTATATACCCTAATGTATAAGGTTCCCTGAAACTAGTCTGAACAAAGGAAAAAGAAAGATATAATCAAAGTTAACTGTGATCATATACCTTAAGCCTAGGTAGTTAACAGTCGACAATTATCAATAGACCTGTGGTCATACTCCAATAAGCATAATAGAATGTATGATTCTATTCGGTTACACAGATAATTAGGGTATTAATTAGGGTATTCTTTTAGGTGATGGAGAGCCCTGGGGCTCTTCCTTCCAGGGGCCTGGTTTTCCAGTTGGTATGTCGTTTCCATAGATACTGGGCATATAGCTCAAAGTCCACAATCCGGCCCAAGATGGAATCCTGCTTTCAAGACAGAGCCTATTCTGTTTCCTCCTTCAGACCCTTTCGGTTGTTGCCTAACTCCTCTGCTCCCCTCTTTGCACATGTCCTCAGTGCTCTCTATACTTGTTCTTTCTCTGTTGCCTGAGAGCTCCAGACACATTTCTCCCTGCATGTTCTCAGCTGTATTTTCTTCTGATTTATTTTCTTAGCTTTCTCCCTCCAGTGTAATAGTTCTTCTCATCTGTCTCCTTGAAATTTTCCTGATCACTGTTGAAGAATGGATTTTTCCCCTCTTTTTAAAGGTCTGATTTGAATTTTTTTTTTTGGTTTTACCATAAGAAGCTTGTAAATTCCTTGAAGGAAGCCATGTATATCAAAGGTCTTCATACTACTGCTTTAGACTACTTAGTGCTTGCTGTTTACTAGCCTTAACACTGTGTGCCATTCCTTGCATATGATTTTTAATTCTGCTTTCACATTATGTATCCCTGGCTTAGCCATGAAGAGATGGACCTTTAAGCAGTTGTGGTCTGGATTTGTGGTATAAAGCAGTCAGTCGTTTAAATTTTAAACAGGAGTATATTTATCAAATAATAATTGAAAACTGTAAGGATAAGCTGCATGTATAAAAAGATCTCTTGTTACATTAATTGAAAAAAGTGTAGAGCTGTAAGTATGATATACTACCACTAATGTTAGAAAATGGGAAGCATATATTCATATATGCTTTTGTAGCATAAAAACTTCTGGAGGAAAAGATAGTCTTTACCAAAGGAGGCTGAAACAATTGGACATCCTTATGTAAAAAGAACTTTGACAAAAACCTTTCCCCTTTCACAAATATTAATTTAAAGTGGAACATATACCTTAATGTAAAATGTAAAATTATCAAAATTCTAGAAGAAAACATAAGAGAAAATCTACATGACCTTGGGTTTGGTGATAAGATTTTATATACAGCATCAAGGGTATAATTCATGAAAAAAAAAACCATATAAGTTGAATTTTACTAAAACTAAAACCTTATGCTTTGCAGAAGATATTCTTAGGAGAATGAAAAACCTCAGAATGGGATAAATATTTGCAAAACATCTGAAAGGACTTGTGTCCAAAATATGTAAAGAACTTTAAAAACTCACGTTAAAAAAAATGAGCAAAATATCTGAACAGACACCTTACCAAAGAAGATATGTAAATGACAAATAAGAATGAAGAGGAAAAGTTAAAATTTTACATAATCTCCTTTTCCTTCTGCTTCTGTAACTCAGTTTGCCCCTTGCAAAATCCAGATCATGTAGGTCACATCGTCTCAGAGTGGGGACCTGCAATACTAGGAACTGGAGTTAATCTCACTCACCCTTGTCCTGCTCTTTGTAATTGCCCAGCCCCTGCAAACCTGCTTAATCATGCCTGTCCAGGCCAGGCATCCCCCTCCCCATCTTGACTGCTGTTCCTGTGTACGCCATACCCCTTAGTTTAAACCAGCCTATTAACAGCTAGTGTTGCCCACTACAGTCTGTCTATAAAAACTCAGTAATCCCTTTCTTCGGGGCTCAGAGCTTGGAGTGTTAACTCCTCTGATCCCCCTGGCATAATAATCCCGAGTTCTCCAACTCTGAGTGTGGTGCTTGGTTTCTCGAGTACTGGTTTCTGTAACAAGAACATGAAAAAAGGCTTAGTATTATTGTCATCAGGGAAATTCAAATTAAATATGAGATACCATTGCACACTGATTAGAATGGCTAAAATCCAAAAAACCTGACAACACCAATTGCTGATGAGGCTGTAGAGCAAATAGGACCTCTAATTCATTGCTGGAAGGGCATGTAATATAGTACAGCCACTTTAGAAACAATTTGATGGTATAAAGCTAAATATAGTCTTATATAATCCAACAATCATACTCAGATATTTACACAGTTGACTTGGAAACTTATTTTCACACAAAACCTGCACACAAAGGTTATAATTTGCTTTATTCATTTTATTTCTTTCCTTTTATTTTTGAGTCACATTTTGTTTGGCAGAAGTTTTTAGGACTTCAAGCCCAGGAGATAGTATTTCAAGTAATCCTGAGAAAACTGCTCTGAGAGTGGGGACGGGAAAGAGAATGAGCCAGGTTTTACAGAAGTTTTACAACAAAGGGCAGGTCGTAGGAACATCAAAAGATTATTGTTAATTAAAGAAAGCCAGATAACCCAAGTTAAGAAATTTAGCACTTTTCTTTGTGTGGGAAAATGCAAGAATCTGGGCTCACTGAAGTAATTCCTTTGATTTGTGCCTCAGCTGTCTGGGGCCAGTTTTCTGTGTTTTAATATCCTGAACTTCCTTTCCTCAGGCCTTACTGCTGGGACTGGCTACAGTCCAATGGCTGCTACATGGCAGACATTATTCTCCTTCCTGAGTTCCTTCAGACTCAACTGCTCACATTCAAGGGCTGCAGTTGCTGATGACTTGTGACATCCTTATATACTGACATGGCAGGAAATACTCTATTTCTCAGTTCCTCTTCTTGGTCTGAAATTCAACCAGTGTTTGGGAGACATTTCATGACAAATTTTTGCCCCGCAGTGGTAGGAATGCTCATCCCAGATCAGGTGAAAGTTCGTGTTGATATGTTACTCCAGGTGCTAATTTCTGGATTAGGCCCTGTTAGTAAATTAAAAGATTCTCTGGATCCTGTCTTACTAATCTATTATGACTTAGGAAATGTTTTCCCTTTTGCGTCTTCCCACGTCTAGGGTTGGACTATTACAATCATTGATTGTGTACAGAACTATGCATCTGATCAACTGTTTCAAGTCACCTAGTTATCATTATTTTTTTTGGAGGCCTGATTACATACTGTGTACCGTAAGCGACAACAATCTTATAATTAATACGGTTAGTGACACAGGCAAAGTCATAGTGTAGCAGAGACACAAAACATGAGGAATATGGAAACAACAAATTAAAACAGATATTAGTATAACTAGTTGTAATCCAGCTGCATTAAACCATCAAGGCCATAGGAGAGCCTGCTGGAGAAGCCAAATTCTGGCAGGGTTAGGTGGAGAGAAAAAGATAAATGTTTTATCTTTATTTATGAAAGTATACTTTATCAACTTGTTTTAGGTCATAGTGTAACAGAAAAGGTTTTACCAGCAACCAAAATATCCTTCAATGGGTAAATGGATAAATGAATTGGTATGTCTATATAATGGGATACTCTTTCAGTGCTAAAATAGGAATGAACTATCAAGTTATGTAACAATATGAATTAATCTTAAATGTGTATTTAATATTCCTGGTAAAGGAATCTAGCCTGAAAAGGCTACATACTGTATAATTTCATTTATATGACATTCTGGAAAAGGTGAAAAAAAGGTGATACACACATCAGTGAGTCCCAGGGATTTGAGGATTGGGGGAGGGTTGAATAGGTGAAGTAGAGAGGATATTTTTTGGTAGTGGACCTACTGTGTATGATACTTTAATGATAGATACATGATACTATGCATTTGTCAAAAACCCATTGAAATTTACAACACAAAAATGAACCTTAATATATGCATGTTAAAAGCATTATTCAGAGGGTCAGAGGATCCTAGGATGGATTGCAGAATGTTACTTAACAATCTATCTGTATTACAAATGTGTGAAACAACCTCAATAAAAAGGGGATTGGAGAAAAGTTGTTGACCTTGGCAACTTTGGAAACAAGTAGAGTCTACAAGACTAAAGGTCAGAGGAACTGTGTATAGATATTTCACTATAGTTTAAAGTTGTTTACGTGAGGATGTGGGTTAAAAATTCTAAAATCACCATACACGTAGACTCAGTTCAGTTCAGTCGCTCAGTCGTGTCCGACTCTTTTCGACCCCATGAATCGCAGCTGGAGATGAGAGGTGTATAATTAAATGGATGGTGGATTATGGGGAGTTACATACAGGTAACTTTATCTACTAAGAGACCAGGATGATCCATATGGTAATGAATTAAAGACATCAGTGTAAGCTTACACTTAGCTTAATTTAGATGTAAATAGATATTGAAATATTTATGGATATATGGTATAATAAACAATGGCAGCCCACTCCAGTGTTCTTGCCTGGAGAATCCCAGGATTGGAGGAGCCTGGTGGGCTGCCGTCTATGGGGTCGCATGGAGTCGGACATGACTGAAGCGACTTAGCAGCAGCAGCAAACAGTATGTTTATACTGTGTGTGTGTGTATATATATATAATTCAAATATATATATATATTTCTTTATTCTTTCAGCATAGAGGGCCTAAAAGCAACAATACCAGTAGCAATGAGCACACCAAGTGCTCAGATCTTAGCTTCTAAAACCATTAAAGCAACCAGGTCTCCTTGGAGAAATGGCTGATTTTAGGACTGAGCCATAAAAATACATTAGAGAAGCCTTTAATATCTTGTAGTACCAGAAACTAAGGAAGTGTTCAAAACAAAACAATTCCAAATGACTGCAAATGATGGGAATATGTTAAAGGGACATAGGAGTCAACTGAAGAAGCTTCCAGTGATGAAAGCTGGAAGATATAAGGACAAAATAAACTAATATTAGATAATGACCCAGAGTATAAAATGATAATCTATGAATACATACTGTTGTAAATAAATGAATGAATAAATAGTTGGAATGAATAGACCTCCTTTGCTACAGAATTCCAAATAAGAAATGTAGATAGTTCACCCTCAGTGGAACTTAACTTCTAACTGCTTAAGTGTGAACTGCATATAGAGACTGCTTCCAAAAAACACAGTATAGAAAGGAAGGGGGAAGACTAATTTTACAGTGGAAAAGTGAAAGTGTGAAAGTGTTAGTCGCTCAGTTGTGTCCAACTCTTTGCGACCCCATGGACTGTAGCCCGCCAGGCTTCTCTGTTCATGGGATTCCCCAGGCAAGAAGCCTGACACTACTCAGCCAGGTAGGTTAACAGCAAGGTTAGTTGGCATCAGTAGTAATAAGTCATGGGGATAGTGTATGTATCCTTGCTATGTTAGAATTACACTTTACCTCTGTGGCTTTCCTTCTAAAAACCCAAACCGGAGTCTAAGCATGAGAAAAAACACCAGATAAATCCCACTTGGGGGAAATTTTGCAAAATATCAGTCCTCCTTAGAATTCTCAAGGTCAAAAGGCAAGTGTGAACTGTGATAGTTAAAAGGAATCTAGTGAGATGTGCTAACTGAATAGTGTTGTATCCTGGATGGGATCATGGAACAGAAAAAAAGGATATTAGGTAGAAACTAAGGCAATTTGGCTAAGATATTGACTTTAGTTTACAATAATAATGTATTGATTATTGATTGTGATAAATGTACTTCCTATATAGGGGAAACTGGCTATGGGGTTTACAAGGACTGCTACCTTTGTAGTTTTTCTGAAAATTGGTAACTGTTAAAAAGTTCATTTAAAAGCTTTAGAAAGATACCCCAGAAACTCTGAACAGTGATTGTCTGTGAGGGTGTTTGATGCTAGTAAGATGGAATATAGGATGGGAGGAAAGTTTTTCACTGAGTACCTGAAAGATATTTATTTTTGAACTGTGAAAATAAAACAATTCAATAGAGTTAAGTAAGAAAACTGAAGACTTTATATTGCTTGTTTGAGAACAATTGTATTCCTTCTCAGGAGGCACTAGTGGTACAGAACTGCTTGCCAATGCAGGAACCATAAGAAATGCGGGTTTGATCCCTCGGTCAGGAAGATCCCCTGGAGGAGGGTACAGAAACCCACTCCAATATTCTTGCCTGGAAAATCCCTTGGACAGAGGAGCCTGGTGGTCCATAGCATCGCACAGAACTGGACATGACTGAAGAGACTTAGCACGCACACAAACAATTCAGAGAGTTTTTATAAGTGTGAAAGTTACTATGTATATATTGGCCGTTACTATTATTACTTTGCGTTTGTCTTTCTTAAATCTTGATATTTAGAAAGCTCTTCCTGGAGATCTGGAGCTATACCTTAGGCTTAAGACCAAGACACATTTCTATGATTCAGAGCTCCATGCCTTGGGCTTGGTTGCTTAAAAAATATTTGTATTTGGCTATATTTAGAGGTCTTTAGTCGGAGAAGGCAATGGCACCCAACTCCAGTACTCTTGCCTGGAAAATCCCATGGACAGAGGAGCCTGGTAGGCTGCAGTTCATGGGGTCGCTAAGAGTCGCATACGACTAAGCGACTTCACTTTCACTTTTCACTTTCCTGCATTGGAGAAGGAAATGGCAACCCACTCTAGTGTTCTTGCCTGGAGAATCCCAGGGACAGGGGAGCCTGGTGGGCTGCTGTCTATGGGGTCGCACAGTTGGACATGACTGAAGCGACTTAGCAGCAGCAGCAGTCAAATGCTAACAATCCGTCTCCCCTTTGTCAGCATATCAGTTGCTCTTATGTTCCTTCTTTCAATTAAATGTTTTTCTAAATTAAAGTTTATCTTAACTTTACAAGGTTTCACATCTTTTCTCCTGGTTCCCAGTAATCTTTTCTTCTGGAAAAATTATAAGCCAGTCTTTCTTTCATTCAGAATTGCATGCCTACTCCCATGCTTTTTAAGACTTGTGCAACTGTTGTGAAAAAAACCTTATTTTACATTTCATTTCACAATGGATGTTTTATTTTCAGTCATGGAGACAGTTTGTAATTCCTGTCACCATTAATCTCTTCCTGAATGTTTGCTAAGAGGATCAAGTACAGAACTAATATGTAAGTTTACAGCTGCAAATAAAATCATAGAGGACAAATCTAAAGAAAGGGAAGGAGGAAGGCAGAGACACATTGTTTCTGAGAAGAGGCAGGATGTGGCCTCTTCCATCAGTATCACACTCTACAAGGTTGTTTCCACATGTTCAGAAATAAGGAAGGGAAATCATTCGTATCAGTGGAGACTAGGCTCTTTATTGGGCTTCCCCGGAGGCTCAGCAGGTGAAGAATCTGCCTGCAATGCAGGAGATACAGGAGGCGCTTTATAAGGTGACTTCCAAATGTTACATCCTTTTTTTCCCTTAAAAGAAACCTGTGAGGCAGATGTTATTTTCTACTCGAAGAAGAGAAGGAGACTTAGAGAAATGTGTCTTGTCCACATTTACACAGGGATTAAATGGCTGCGACAGGGATTGAACACAAATTGGCTAGATTCTCAAGCCCCTCATATAAATAGGCATATTTTTTCTGGTGTCTGTCCTCTTTCTATAACACACACTGCTCTGAATAAAGAACACAGACGTTGGGATTAATAGAAGTTTATCCAGGTTAATTAGTATTGTCCTTTTTTTGAAAGGAAAAAAAACACATTTATTTATTTGGCTGTGTCGGGTCTTAGTTGCCCTGTGGCATGTAGGATCTTAATTCCCAGACCAGGGATTGAACCCTTGTCCCCTGTGTTGGAAGGCAGATTCTTAACCACTGGATCACCAAGGAGGTCCCAGGACTGCCCTTTAACTGTTGACTAGAAGAGAACTTCGGGCTAGAACCTAGAGAAGGTACCTGATTTAGGACCAGTGAGGTAGCCACTTCATTTCACTGAACATGACGTTTCAGGCCCCAAATTTTGGGACTTTTGACTGGGGTCTGTACAAGGAAAAAAAAATAGGTTACTGAGAAAGACACCAATATATCCCTTCAGTACTTATTTCTTTAAATAGCTACCAAAAACCATGCATTTTAAAAGATATGATTTATTGATATTGTTTCCATTGCATTTTCTGGGCAGAATTCCATTTTTGATGTTAGAAGAAAATGCATAGTTATGAGTCTGCAGGGCTGTCAGCAGAAAATTGGCATTTGAGATCGGATCATTCGGCCAGTGGCCCCAGGCGTTTAGTAGGGACATACGTAAATGATCGTTTTCATCTTTAAAGGTATAAACCTGTATACCTGAAGTTAGAGTGTTTTAGTTTTGGTAACAAACCATCCCTAAACTTGGTAGGTTCATAGACCCTGTGGGTCAGGAATTTGGACAGTCCAGAGAGGGATGGCTTGTCTGTAGTCACAATGTTTGTGGCTTCAACTGGGAAGAGTGGACAGCTGGGGAAACCGTCTGGAGGCGATTTCATTCCTATGTCTCCTGCGTTTACGGGTGGCTGACTAGGGTCTGTACCAGTAGTTGGATGTGTTGACCAGAGTATCTGGATGTCGTCTCCCCACACTGGACTGGGTTTTCTTACGGCATGGTGGCATCAGGGGAGTCAGACTTCTTACATAGTGACTCAGGTCTTCGAGTTCAAGTGTTCCGGCAAATAAGACAGAAACTGTGCCATGTTTTATGACCCAGTCTCAGAAGTCATCAAGCATTATTTCTGCTGTTTAAAGCACTGACAGGCCTGCCTAGGTTCCAGGGGAGGGACCATAGATCCCACCTTTCAGTCGGAAACATGTCAGGGTTACATTGTAGAAGACCACACGAGGTGGCCAGTATCTTTGTGGGTACTTTTGGGAAAATATCATTTGCCCAACAGAATATTAGGCCATACAGTGCAGGTTATATGCCTTATACAGGACTGAAGATAACTGTCTTCCTGCCTCCTGTCATTTCTTTCTATTTATAGTCTAGCGGTAGCTTCGTGTCCATGGTTACTTCTCAGTTTTTTGCCTTTTCGATTCATGTTCCTGTATTTCTCGTTAGTAAGGGAAGGTAGTCTCATAACCTTTAAATCTCTATGGATTATTAACAATAAAGCTTTATTTTTGTTTAGTCTGTGTGAAGAATGGTATTCCTGCTCCCTGCAGGCATTTGAGGATCCAGACTTACTCCATCTGATGACATCAGCACCCACTAAGGACTCAGATTCCTCTATTAGCCCCTCTGCAACCAGCACAGATAAGGCACTTCTCTCCTAACTATCTAGCCTTGGTCATACCTATCACTTCTGTTCATGTTTTGCTCATGACAGCTAGTCATATGGTCCCCTCTAGACTCAAAGGCACAGGGAAATACAATCAGCTGTGTTCCCAGGGAGAAAGGCAGGGTGTGAATATTAGCTACATCTATTGTCTCCCATCTTCTCTCCCCCAGGCGGCTAAGAACCTGGAGCCTAAGCATTGCCAGAAAATTCAAGGGTAGAATGAAAGTAACTGACCAACTGGTTATTCAGTTTATCTTAAAGGTTATCAGTGTGCAAAGTAGTTTCAGAATTGTACAAATTTAGACCTGAGATTATTAACAGATTATTTAGTTCAGTGGTTTAAGGCTATTTTAAAATTTTTATTATTTTATTTTTTAAACTTTTTATTTTATATCAGAGGATAGCCAGTTCAGTTCAGTCACTCAGTCGTGTCCAACTCTTTGTGACCCTTGAATTGCAGCATGCCAGGCCTCCCTGTCCATCACCAACTCCCATCCATTCATTCAAACTCACGTCCATCAAGTCGGTGATGCCATCCAGCCATCTCATCCTCTGTCATCCCCTTCTCCTCGTGCCCCTAATCCCTCCCAGCATCAGAGTCTTTTC
>NW_011494960.1:4066276-4066738 GCF_000754665.1 Bison bison bison | reverse complement strand
TCCAAACTCTACTCTAGATTTTTAATTTTTGCTTTTTGGTATTAGTTATCAATTTTGTACCTGTACTTTATAATTTTCGCGACCTTGTTTATTTTTATTATTTTATTTTTTAAACTTTTTATTTTATATCAGAGGATAGCCAGTTCAGTTCAGTCACTCAGTCGTGTCCAACTCTTTGTGACCCCTTGAATTGCAGCATGCCAGGCCTCCCTGTCCATCACCAACTCCCATCCATTCATTCAAACTCACGTCCATCAAGTCGGTGATGCCATCCAGCCATCTCATCCTCTGTCATCCCCTTCTCCTCGTGCCCCTAATCCCTCCCAGCATCAGAGTCTTTTCCAAATGAGTCAACTCTTCGCATGAGGTAGTCAAAGTACTGGATGTTCAGCTTTAGCATCATTCCTTCCAAAGAACACCCAGGACTGATCTCTTTTAGAATGGACTGGTTGGATCTCCTTG
>NW_011494960.1:4061714-4065629 GCF_000754665.1 Bison bison bison | reverse complement strand
TTATAATTTCAGGTGAACAGCAAAGGGATTCAGCCATATATTAATATATATATACATGTATCCATTCTCCCCCAAACTCCCCTCCCATGCAGGCTGCCATATAACATTGAGCAGAATTGCCTGTGCTGTACAGCAGGTCTTTTTTGGTTATCCATTTTAAATACAGCACTGTGTACATGTCCACTCCAAACTCTCCAACTATCCCTTTCCCCTTCCCTCCCCTCCAGCAACAATGAGTTCATTCTCTAAGTCTGTGAGTCTCTTTCTGCTTTGCAAGTAAGTTCATTTGTGTAGTTTATCTTTAGATTCCACATATAAGGGATGTCATATGAAACTTCTCCTTCTCTGTCTGACTTACTTCCTTCAGTATGACACTCTCTAGGTCTATCCATGTTGCTGAAAATGGCATTATTTCATTCTTTTTAATGGCTGAATAATACTCCATTGTATATGAACCACATATTTTTTTTGTAGTTTTATTTATTATTTTTTTTAATTTAATTTTATTTTTTAACTTTACAATATTGTATTGGTTTTGCCATATATCGAAATGAATCCGCCACAGGTACACATGTGTTGCCCATCCTGAACCCTCCTCCTTCCCCGTACCATCCCTCTGGGTCGTCCCAGTGCACCAGCCCCAAGCATCCAGTATCGTGCATCAAACCTGGACTGGCGACTCGTTTCATTTAAAAAAATATATATTAAAAAAAACTATTTTAAATGGAAAGTTAATTGCTTTACAGAATTTTGTTGTATTCTGTGAAACATCAGCAAGACTTAGCCATAGGTACACCCATGTCCCCTCCCTCCTCAACCTCCCTCTCATCTGCCTCCCTATCCCACCTCTCCAGATTGTCACAGAGTCCCTGTTTGAGTTCCCCGAGTCATACAGCAAATTCCCATTCCATGTTACTGTCTCTGTACATCTCACCTTCTCCGTTTTCTCTTCCCTCTCTGTCCATAAGTCTGTTCTCATATGTCTGTTTTTCCATTGCTGCTGCTAAGTCGCTTCAGTTGTGTCCAACTCTGTGCGACCCGATAGATGGCAGCCCACCAGGCTCCCCCGTCCCTGGGATTGTCCAGGCAAGAACACTGGAGTGGGTTGCCATTTCCTTCTCCAATGCATGAAAGTGAAAAGGGAAGGTGAAGTCACTCAGTTGTGTCTGACTCTTCGCGACCCCGTGGACTACAGCCCACTAGGCTCCTCCATCCATGGGATTTTCCAGGCAAGAGTACTGGAGTGGGGTGCCATCGCCTTCTCCAGTTTTTCCATTGCTGCCCTGCAAATAAATTCATTAATGCCATTCTTCTAGATTCCATACATATGTGTTAGCATATGATATTTATCTTTCTCTTTCCGACTCACTTCACTCTGTATAATAGGCTCTAGGTTTGTCCACCTCATTAGAGGTGACTCAATGCATTCTTTTTTATGGCCAAGTAATATTCCATTGTATGTATGTACCACAGCTTCTTTATCCACGTCAATGGATATTTTCATCTGTCAGTGGACATCTAGGTGGCTTCCATGTTCTAGCTATTGTAAAGAGTGCTGCAGTGAATACTGGGGTACATGTGCCTTTTTCAGTTTTGGTTTCCTCAGGGTATATGCCTAGTGTTGGGACTGCTGGGTTATATGGTGGTTTTATTCCTAGTTTTTAAAGAAATCTCCATACCATCTTCCATAGTGGCTGTATCAGTTTACATTCCCACCAACAGTGTAAGAGGATTCCCTATTCTCCACACCTTCTCCAGCATTTATTGTTTGTAGAGTTTTTGATGATGGCCATTCTGACTGGTGTGAGGTGGTATCTTGTTGTAGTTTTGATTTGCATTTCTCTAATAATGAGTGATGTTGAACACCTTTTCATGCATTTGTTAGCCATCCGTATGTCTTCTTTGGAGAAATGTCTGTTTAGGGCATTTTCCCACTTTTTGATTGGGTTGTTTTTCTGATACTGAGTTGTATGAGCTGCTTGTATATTTTGGAAATTAATTCTTTGTCGGTTGTTTCCTTTGCTATTATTTTCTCCCATTCTGAGGGTTCTCCTTTCACCTTGTTTGTAGTTTCCTTTGCTGTGCAAAAGCTTTTAAGTTTAATTAGGTCCTATTTGGTTTTTTTTTTTTTTTCCATACTCTAAAAGGTGGGTCATAGAGGATCTTGCTTTATGTCATTGAGTGTTTTGCCTATGTTTTCCTCTAAGAGTTTTATAGTTACTGGTCCTACGTTTAGGTCTTTAATCCATTTTGATTTTATCTTTGTGTATAGCATTAGGAAGTGTTCTAATTTCATTCTTTTGCATGTAGCTGTCCAGTTTTCCTGGCACCACTTATTGAAGAGGCTATTTTGCCCCATTGTATATTCTTGTCCCTTTGTCAAAAATAAGGTGCCCATAGGTGTGTGAGTTTATAGTTGGGCTCTATATTTTATTCCATTGGTCTATTTTTCTGTGTTTGTGCCAGTACCATACTGTCTTGATGACTGTAGCTTTGTAGTATAATCTGAAGTCAGGAGGGTTGATTCCTCCAGCTCTACTCTTCTTTCTCAAGACTGCTTTGGTTATTCAGGATCTTTTGTGTCTCCATATGAATTGTGAAATGTTTTGTTCTAGTTCTGTGAAAAATGCCATTGGTGATTTCATTGGGATCACATTGAATCTGTTGACTGCATTTGGTAGTACAGTCATTTTCACAATATTGATTCTTCCAATCCAGGAATATGGAATATCTCTGCATCTCCTTAGGTAGGTTTATTCCTAGATATATTTTGTTGTTTTTGTTGCATTGGTGAATGAGATTGATTAGTTTCTCTGATTTCTTTATACATTCTTGTGTTGATGAACATTTAGGTTGCTTCCATGTCTTGGCTGTTGTAAACAGTGCTGCAGTGCACATTAGGGTGCATATATCTTTTTGGACCATATTTTTCTCCAGGTACATATCCAAGAGTGGGATTGCAGGTTTTATGGCATCTCTGTTTTTAGTTTGTTTAAGGAACCTCCATCCAGTTGTCCCCAGTGGCTGTACCAATTTTCATTCCCACCAACAGTGTAGGAGGGTTTCCTTCTTTCTACACCCTCTCAAGCATTGTTTATATATTGATTTTTTGATGATAGCCATTCTGAGTGGTCTGAGGTGATATCTCATTGTAGTTTTGATTTGCATTTCTCTAATAATTAGCAATGTGGAACATCTTTTCATATGCCTCTAGGCCATCTGTATGTCATCTTTGGAGAAATGTCTATTTAGGTCTTCTGCTCATTTTTGATTGGGTTGTTTGTTTTGATGATATTAAGATGCATGAGCTGTTTGTAAATTTTGGAGACTAATCCCTGTCAGTCATATCATTTGCAAAAATTCTCTCTCATTCTCTAGGTTATCTTCATTTTGCTTATGGTATCCTTTGCTTTGCAAAGGCTTTTGTTTTTATTTCTGTTACTCTGGGAGATGGATCAAAAAAGATGTTGCTGTGATTCATGTAGAGTGTTCATGACATAGAAAACATAGACTGCCTATGTTTTCCTCTAAGAATTTTGTAGTGTCAGATTTCACATTTAGGTCTTTAATCCGTGTGTGTGTGTGTGTGTGTGTGGTGTTAAAGAATGTTCTAGTTTCGGTTTTCATATGTAGCAGTCCAATTTTATCAACACTATTTATTGAAGAGACTGTCTTTCCTCCATTGTATAGTCTTGCCTCCTCCATCATAGATTAATTGATGATAGGTGCATGAGTTTATTTCCAGGCTTTCTATCCTGTTCAGTTCAGTTCAGTCACTCAGTTGTGTCCAACTCTTGCGACCCCATGAATTGCAGCACGCCAGGGCTCCCTGTCCATCACCAACTGCCGGAGTTCACTCAAACTCACGTCCATCGAGTCGGTGATACCATCCAGCCATCTCATCCTCTGTCGTCC
>NW_011494960.1:4058375-4061209 GCF_000754665.1 Bison bison bison | reverse complement strand
GATCTTCGTTTTCTGAATGTTGAGCTTTAAGCCAACTTTTTCACTCACCTCTTTCACTTTCATCAAGAGCCTTTTTGGTTCCTCTTCACTTTCTGCCATAGGGGTGGTTACATTCATCTATATGCCTGTTTTTGTTCCAGTACCATACTGTTTTGATGCCTATAGCTTTGTCATATAGTCTGAGATCAGGGCACCTGATTCCTCCAATTCCATTTTTCTTTCACAAGATAGTTTTGACTATTTTGTGTCTTTTGTGTTTCCATACAAATAGTAAATTTTTTTCTTCTAGTTCTGTGAAAAATGCCATTGGTAATTGATAGGGATTGCATTCAATCTGTAGCTTGCCTTGGTTAGTGTAACTATTTTAGCAATATTGATTCTTCTTTGATTTCTTTCATCAGTGTCTTATAATTTCTGAAATACAGGTCTTTTATTTCTTTAGGAAGGTTTGTTTCTAGGTATTCTTTTTGATATGAAGGTAAATGGGATTGTTTCTTGAGTTCTTTTCTAATACTTTTTTGTTCGTTATATAAAAGTGCAACAGATTTCTGTGTATTAATTTTGTAACTTACAACTCTACCAAACATTACAGATTTCTGTGAATTAATTTTGTTACTTTGCCTGTATTGTGGGAAGACTCTTTTACCATTTGAGCTACTTGGGAATCCTTTGTTACTCTCAGCTTTCTGCAAGTAACAATTCATTGATAAGTTCTAGTAGTTTTCTGGTAGTGTCTTTAGGATTTTCTATGTATAGTATCATGTCATTTCCAAATAATGACAGTTTAACTTCTTGTCTCATTCAGATTCTTTTTATTCCTTTTTATTCTCTGCTTGCTGTGGCTAGGACTTCTAAAACTGTTGAATAAAAGTGGTGAGAGTGGACACTGTTGTCTTGTTCTTTATCTTAGAGGAAATCTTGCAGATTTTCACCACTGAGTATGATGCTAGATATTGGTCTGTCACATATGACCTTTATTATGTTGAGATATATTTTTTCTATTTCCATTTTCTGGAGATTCTTTATCATAATTTTGTCAAACTTTCTGCATCTATTGATGTGATCACATGGTTTTTATTTGATTTGTTGATTGGTGTATCACATTATTTTGTAGATATTGAAAAATCCAGCATCTTTGCGATAAATCCCACTTGATTATGATCCAATATGGTCCTTTTAATGTATTTTTGTATTCAGATTGCTGTATTTTGTTGAGGATTTTTGTGTCTATGTTCATCAGTAGTACTGGCCTATAATTTTCTTTTCTTTTTTTGTGTGTGTGTCTTTGTTTGGTTTTGATATCAAGGTGATGGCAGCCTCATAAAGTGAATTTGGCAGTTTTCTGTCTTCTGCAATTTTTTGGGAACCGTTTCAGAAGAATAGATGTTACCTATTCTCTAAATATTTGATAGAATTCATCTGTGACGCCATCTGTCATGGACTTTTGTTGAGTTTTTTAATCACAGTTTCAATTTCATTACTTGGGATTGGTCTGTTTATGTTTTCAGTTTCTTTTTGGTTCACTCTTAGGAGATTGTACCTTTCTAAGAATTTGTCCATTTCTTCCAGGTTGTCTGTTTTATTGGTATATAGTTGCTTGTAATAGTCTCTTATGATTCTTTATATTTCTGTGGTATCAGTTGTAACTTTTCTTTTTTCATTTCTAATTATAATGATTTGAGTCCTCTCCCTTTTTTTGGTGAGTCTGGCTAAAGTTTTATCAGTTTTATGTTTTTGAAGAAAGAGCTTTTAGTTTCATTGATCTTTGCTATTGTTTTCTTCATCTCTATTTCATTTATTTCTGCTCTGATCTTTATGATTTCTTTCCTTTTACTAACTTTAGGTTTTGCTTGTTTTTCTTTCTTCAGTTGTTCTAGGTGTTAAGTTTAGGGTGTTTAGTTGAGATTTTTCTTGTTACCTAAGATAAGATTGTATTGCTATAAATGTCCTTCTTAGAATCGCTTTTGCTCCATCTTATAGGTTTTGGATCATTCTATTTTTGTTTTCATTTGTCTCATAGGTATTTTTAAATTTATTCTTCAATTCCTTCAGTGACCCATTGGTTGTTAAAAAGCATTTTGTTTAGCTTGCACATGTGTGTGTGTGTGTTTTAGTTTTTTTTCCCTGTGTGTGTGCATGCTCAGTTGTGTTGAACTTTGCCATCCTATAGACTGTAGCCCACCAGGCTCCTCTGTTCATGGAATTTTTTAAGCAAGAATACTGGAGTGGGTTGCCATCTCTTTCTCCAGGGATTTTCCTGGTCAAGGGATAGAACTTGTGTCTCCTGCACTGGAAGGTGGATTCTTTGCCACTGTGCCATCTGGGAAGCCACTTTTTTTCCCATTATAGTTTATTTCTAATCTCATAGTTTTATGATCAGAAAAGATGCTTGGTATGATTTCAGTTTTAGATTTACAGAGGCTCACTTTGCAGTCAGTCCTGGAGAATGTTCTATGTGCGTATGAGAAGAATGTGTATTCTGCTTTTGAATGTAATGTTCTATAAATATCAATTAAGGGGGGAAGGCGCCAAGATGGCGGAGGAGTAGGACGGGGAAAACACTTTCTCCCCCACAAATTCATCAAAAGAGCATTTAAACGTTGAGTAAATTCCACAAAACAACTTCTGAATGCCGGCAGAGGACATCAGGCACCCAGAAAAGCAACCCAACTCCTCGAAAGGAGGTAGGAAAAAATATTAAAGACAATAAAAGAGACAAAAGAGGGAGGGACGGAGTTCCGTCCCGGGAAGGGAGTCTTAAAAAGAGAGAAGTTTCCAAACACCAGGAAACCTTCTCACTGCCGAATCCGTGCCAAGCTTTGGAAGCACAGAGG
>NW_011494960.1:4057587-4057894 GCF_000754665.1 Bison bison bison | reverse complement strand
CAAACCAGACTGTGGGATATCTACCATGTGAAAAGCCAGCCCTAACCTAAGACACCGCCAGCCCGCGCACGGAACAAAGAACTAAACAGAGGTAGCCGGCTGCAAACCTTCCCCCTCCGGTGACAGGCAGCCAGAGCCGGAAGGGGGCAATCGCAGCCCCAGAGAGACATTATCTATAAAACTGGCTTCTTTGCTAACTAAAACTTATTGGTGGTCTGGACGGTCAACATCTGCCTGAGAAGGTGCGCCGGTTTTACACCCAGATAACCAAGTGGCGGGGAGGCGATAAGTCGCAGCATTGGCGCTC
>NW_011494960.1:4053431-4056150 GCF_000754665.1 Bison bison bison | reverse complement strand
AATTAGACTTTAAAACAAAGGCTGTGAAAAGAGACAAAGAAGGTCACTACATAATGATCAAAGGATCAATCCAAGAAGAAGATATAACAATTATAAATATATATCCACCCAACATGGGAGCACCACAGTATGTAAGACAAATCCTAACAAGTCTGAAAGGAGAAATTAACAATAACACAATAATAGTGGGAGACTTTAATACCCCACTCACAATTATGGATAGATCAACTAAACAGAAAATTAACAAGGAAAAAAAAAAAAAAATGTATCTATAAAGTTCACTAAAGCAAAGCACAGTAAAATGAGGTATGGCAATAAAAGGCATTAAATTTATCAAATAAAAAAAAAATAAAGTGCTGAAAAATTAAAGCTGTCAAAAAATAAATAAATAAAATAAAATACCCAGTTATTGAATGATTAAGTCAAATCATATATGTAGCAAGCTTAGCATGCACTGCAAGAGCCTTACATAAAATAAACAATTTTTCAATTATAATAGTAGTAATGATGCTAATAAAGACAACTGACTTTATAATGATCAAATTATTGACCCTAATTATAAAGACGTGTGGCAAAATGAGAGCTGGCAGGCTTACTGAAACCTTAGAATGCATCCATAATTTATTCATTCACATGCCAAATATAAAATAAATAAATAAATAAATAAAGTAAAAAAAAAAAACAAAAAACTATGTCTTATGCTAATGGCTTATAAAAAAAAAAAATCAATTAAGGCTAATGTGTAATTTAAGGCCTGTGTTTCCTTACTGATTTTCTGTCCAGATGATCTGTCCATTGAGGAAAGTAGGGTATTAGAGTCCCCCACTACTGTTGTGTTTCTGTTGATTTCTCCCTTATTTGCCTTCTGTATTGAGTTGCTTCTATGTTGGGTGCATATATATTTATAATTGTTATATCTTCTTATGTAGTATCTTTCTTTGTCTTTTATAACAGTTTTTATTTTAAAGTCTGTTTTGTCTGATATATGAATATAGCTGCTCTAGCTTTCAGTTGATCTCCATTTGCATGGAAGACCTTTTTCCATCCCCAAATCTTAAATTTCTTTTTTAAAAATGAGATAGTGGTTAAAAGCATGGACTTAGGAGGCTGCATAAAGCAGGAACCCTGGAGCTAGGTTATTCCCATGTGGATCCTAGTTCTGCTGTTACCTAGCTCTGTAGCTTTGGAAAAGTTATTTAATCTTTATTTTGGTTCCATCCTCTATAAAACTGGGATGGTAATAACTGGTAATATTTGAGGTTTTAGTGAAGATTTAATGAGTAAATACTTGTGGAGTAGTGCCTGGCACATAGTGCTGTGGAAGTGTCTGTTAAAGCAAATAATAAATAGATAAATATATCCTAGGATGTGGTAGGGATTATTTTGATATGAAATATAAAGGCCTACAGTCATTTCCTGGCAGTAAGCATCATACATACTGGCTGTTACTATTTTCTTTTAATTTAATAGACCTATAGTTGATTTGCAATGTTGTATTAGTTTCAGATATACAGCAAAGTGATTCAGTTTCACATAAATAAATCTAGTTTTCACAATCTTAGCTATTATAAGTTATTACAAGGTAATGAATTTAGTTCCCTGTGCTATACAGTCGTTCATTATTGCTTATCTGTTTTGTATGTAGTAGTGTATATCTAATGTATCCCTCTCCCTACTTTCATCTTTGATAACCATATGACTGCCTTTTATGACCAAGTCTGTTTCTGTTTTGTTAATAAGTTTATTTGCATCGTCTTTAGATTCCATATATACATGATATCATATGATATTTGTCAATCTCCATCTGACTTCACTTATGATAATCTCTAGGTGTATCCTTGTTGCTGCAAATGGCATTATTTAATTCTTTATATCTGAGTAATATTCTGTTGTGTATATATACCATGTCCTCTTCATCTGCCAATGGACATTCAGGTTGCTTCCATTCCTTGGCTATTATAAATTTTGCTGCTATGAACATTGGGGTGCATTTATCTTTTCAAATTAGTTTTCATCTTTTCTGGGTATATGCCCAAGAGTGGTATTGCTTGGCTATTACCAAATAAATGTTAGCTATATTGTTAAAGGTAGAATTAACCTTTCCTCAGTTCAGTTCGATCACTCAGTTGTGTCTGACTCTTTGTGACCCCATGGACTGCAGCATGCCAGGCCTCCCTGTCCATCACCACCTCCTGGAGTTTACTCAAACTCATGTCCACTGAGTTGATGATGCCATTCAACCATCTAATCCCCTGTCATCCCCTTCTCCTGCCTTCAGTCTTTCCCAGCATCAGGATCTCTTCCAATGAATCAGTTCTTGACTGACTCAAGGTGGCCAAAGTATTGGAGCTTCAGCACCAGTCCTTCCAATGAATATTCAGGACTTATTTCCTTTAGGATGGACTGGTTGGATCTCCTTGCAGTCCAAGGGACTCTCAAGAGTCTTCTCCAACACCACAGTTCAAAAGTATAAATTCTCCAGCACTCAGCTTTCTTTATAGTCCAATTCTCACATCCATACGTGACTACTGGAAAAACCATAGCTTTGACTAGACAGATCTTTGTTGGCAAAGTAATGTCTCTGCTTTTGAATATGCTGTCTAGGTTGGTCATAACTTTTCTTCCAAGGAGCAAGTGTCTTTTAATTTCATGGCTGCAATCACCATCTGCAGTGATTTTGGAGCCTCAAAAAAATAGTCTGTCACTGTTTCATTGCTTC
>NW_011494960.1:4029981-4053261 GCF_000754665.1 Bison bison bison | reverse complement strand
TTAGTTCTTCTTTGCTTTCTGCCATAAGAGTGGTGTCATCTGCATATCTGAGGTTATTGATATTTCTCCCGGCAATCTTGATTCCAGCTTGTGCTTCATCCATCCCAGTGTTTCTCATGATGTACTGTGCATATAAGTTAAATAAGCAGGGTGACAATATACAGCCTTGACGTACTCCTTTTCCTATTTGAAACCAGTCTGTTGTTCCATGTCCAGTTCTAACTATTGCTTCTAGACCTGCATCCAGATTTCTCAGGAGGCAGGTCAGGTGGTCTGGTATTCTCATCTCTTTAAGAATTTTCCAGAGTTTGTTTGATCCACACAGTCTTTGGTATAGTCTTTGGCACAGTCAATAAAGCAGAAGTAGATGTTTTTCCTAGGCATTGTAGGCATTATGCTAGGATATTGCTAGGAAATTGCTAGGAAACTTGTTTCTTTTAATCTTCTTTGGCATTTTTTAGGATTTGGAGAATGGTCTGCCCAGGTGTTCTCTATACCTGTGATGATTTGTTTCCATTACAGAAAGAAGATAGTGGCTTATCTGGTTTTTCTCCTTTCCTGCCAATAATCCTGCCAGGGATACACATTGGATGGAGTGGCCTTGTTTCTCACATCCATTTTTGCCTTGACCTCCCCACTGAGACTTCTGGGAGGCACTTGTTGGTTCAGGGGCACATGGAGGCCATAGGGCAGAAGCTGGTACTGCACTCACTCTGGAGCTCTTTGGGGTGTGAGTTATTTCTCCAAACAGTCAATATACATCTTTGTGGCTGCTGGAAAAAAGACTTTTTCCTGAAAGCTTTTTGTCTTTACTATTGATTTAGTGCTGGAACCATTTAAAAATTAACCCTGCTGTTTTCATCCTAGTGTGTGGAAAAAACACACTCATCCAGCAATAACCACTTCACCATTTTGAGGGTATGTAGTTATCCTGTTGGTCTGCCTAATATTCTGAAGAAATGGGTTCCCTGGTTTAAGTTACTGGGAAAATGACAAATATTTTAATGAAAATAATTGGTTGATCTTAACCTATCTATGTTATTTGGAATTATTGTTCCTGACTTTTATTTATGAGTCTAAAATGGGATCGGGCAGTTTTGTGAGATTTGAATTCAGTTCATAGTAATTGGTTGTTGCTAACCCTTAAGGGTAGGCTTTGAAGAATTATTCACACTGTTTATGGCTAGAGCCTAGCACTTAAGCAAGAACTTGGGTTGAAGAAAATCGAGCTATGTAAATATAGGGTAGGGAAGATTCACCCTCATAGTTATTTTGAGTCAAAATACTTGATTCAAAATAATTTTGAGTCCAAGGACTTGCTGTGTTAGGTATTTGGAAGTCAGTGTCAATGTTAGGAGGCACTCAGCTGTGCACAGTGCACATTTTTATTCCTGGATGCTATCTTTATGGGGGAAGCTGATCCGTTTTACCATACCCGAAGCCTGGTGACCAAGTTGGGGAAGAATCTTAAAAGAACGGTGTGACCCCATCTTTGACCAGGAAGGCCTTTTATTTTGGATGGGAGCAAAAGTATAAAGGATTGAGCTGGGAATGCTTGGTGTAAAAGAGAAAGCTTTGTAGTGAATATCATTGCTGTTTTCAAATATTTGAAGGATGAACAAGTTTTTCTGGGAGCCAGGACAGTTCACTGGAGCAGAACACTTGGCTGAGGTGCCAGGCTAAGGGGAGAAATGCTGCTGACAAAATCTGACTGGTGACTTTATCACCTATACAGCTGGTCCTTCCCACAAATTCCTAGGAAGACCCAAAAGCACTTGAGGGCTTAAGAGAGGACTGATAGGGGTGAGAGCCCACGGAACACTGACTCACTGTTGCTTCCAGCGTCCTCTCTTCCCCTGAAAGCACCACATGGTTCTTATTCACTTGCTCGTAGCATCAGACTTCTGCTTCTTGACCATGATTAGTTGCCCGGGGCATAAAGCAACACCTGGTGTACTTAACCATGGTGCTGCTTAACTTTTAATGTGTGCATGAATCATCTGTGAGTCTTATTAAAGTGCAGATTCTGATTCAAGTGGGTCTTGGTTGGGGCCCCATAATCTGAATTACCATAGATGATGATGCTGCAGGTCAGTGGACCATCCTTGAGTAACAAGTGTGTGTGTTAGTCGCTTAGTTGTGTCTAACTCTTTGCAACCCCATGCACTGTAGCACACCAGGCTCCTCTGTGCATGGGATTTTCCAGGCAAGAATACTGGAGTGGGTAGCCATTCCCTTCTCCAGGGGATCTTCCCGACCCAGGTTTTGAACCAGGTCTCCCACACTGCAGGCAGATTCTTTATCATCTCTGAGCCACCAGAGAAGCAGGCTCTACTACAAATCTACAGTCTGCACTGTAGGCTAATGTCAGGTGCTCTCAGGCCAAATGACTGCCTCCTCCATGCTCCTTTCAGGACTAAGCCTCACATCAGTATTAGCAGAGGATTACTGCCTGCAAGTTCTGCCCTTTTCTCTTCTCAGTATTCATGAAGCAGTTTTAGCCAGGTATCACTTAGCTATCTGATTTCTTTGTCATCTCTAGGACCACTTTTGCAGTTATCTATTAATAACTTTCATTTCCCCCTTTTAATAGCATAAGAGCATTCTTAGGCCACAAGATTTGGCCTTGTCTGCAGGCTTGAAATGCTGGGGAATTACTGTCATGTGTAAACGGTCTTGAACTCTAACAATTTTTTTTTTTTTAAACATAGCATCTTGACTTTCATCTGGGTTGTTTGAGATACAGCAATTTTTGTATATATGCACGGTGCTGTCAGATGTCCCAAGACACAAGTAACCATTTGCGTAATATTAGTGCACATTTGTTTTAACTGTATGTTTGTGATTACCTCGAGGTACCCACTTACTTCAATTCACTGCAAAATGATCTTTAAAAGATATGTTTATAATACACTGAGCAGTTGCTCAATGAGGCAATGATGATTAGACCTGGTTAAATATATATGCCTCATTTTTTCTTTGTTTATTATGATCCAAGTTATCGTGAATATTTTTGATTGTCATTGATTGAGGTCCTTTAAAGGTCATGTTCCTTCCCCTAGGAGTAGCTTGTTGGTCCAAGTAAAGTGATTTAAAGAGTTCTTTTTATGTGTTAATCTTGGTAAGGTCTTAAGTACCAAGTTATGCTGCTTTTCTGTACTGGAGCTGTGTGGTCTCGGACAAGGTATTTTAATATCTGATCATCTGTGAACTCATCTGTAAAATAGTGATAATAGTGCTCAGCTTGAAGAAATTAAATGAGATATTTATGTAAGCCCATTTCTAGAATGCCATATTTAATCATGAAATGATAGCTTCGACTTTCCTTTGTTTCCCATTCGCCAATTTCTAGCTTTTTTGAGAGGAGGGGCATACTTTTCTTTTCCCACTATTTTCTGAAATCTTAGAACAGGATCTGTATTTTAAATCCTGCCTTAGCTTTTCAATATGTGTTCAGCCCTGACACACTGAGTAAATTAACGAATGACCTGATAATCTCTAAGATTTTCCTGACCTTTTAAGTCCTCTGATTGTTTGATTCTTCCAGTATTCTGGGTGCTTAGAAAAAAATTGGAGAATTCTCTTAAAATGAATGTCTTGTATGTTAAGGGATTTCCTCCCTAACAGTCTTAAAAGTATATATATATTATATTATTAGTAGTAAGTATGTACCTGGGCCCAGGAGATGGCTGCAATAGTATATGTAACATTTTCTATTTATGATCTTGAGCCTAATTCTTTGTATAGTCCACGTGAGGTGGGTCAGAGGCTGGTCTTGACTTCGCTTTTCCTGCAGTGTGATCTTGGGAAGATCTCTGTGAACGGTGAGCAAGAAATGTGCATTTGTTTTCTTATATGAGATTTGGAAGTCATGGATAGTAGAAGCTGAGATTCATGATCTATTCATCTCAGTGCTCATGGAGGATGCATTTTATGTTCTGGATTAAATGTGCTTGGGCTGGTGGGGTCAGGCCAACTCAGTGGATTAGAGCAGAAGCAGTAGGTCCTTCCACATCTTGAGATTGAACCTGGTTACCTATTTAGGCAAGCAGTTCTTGAACTGCCTGTGTGGATAAGCTGCTGGGAGACAGTGCCAGTTGAGGCCATCTTTACCACCTTGTCTCTGTGCCTCTGAGATGAGGCCTCACTGGTGGATAGTACATGGAATGTCACATCTAGCTCTGAGTTTAAAATCTGGCTTGGGTATGTTACTTAATTCCAGAATCTCAGTGTTTTTTTTTTTTTTTTTTAAAGATCCTCAAAAGGTATCATATCAGTCTTCAAGGCTTTTGTGAGTGATGGATTAGACAGTATATGTCAGAGGCCCAGTGCCTGGCAGTCAGATTGGACCCTGTGGTGATGATGGTCACGGTGACACATTTCAGAAGGGACACATAGGAACCTGCATAGTTCTGCCCCCATGAAAGTGCCAGCCCTGGTGTGTGACTGAGGACTGTCCCAACGTTGCCTGCTGCCTTTTATGGCCAGTGTGCCGACTGCAGAGGAGGTGCTGAGTTTTTCACGGATCTAGAAAAAGAAGGTAACAATCTGCCAAAAGAAAAGGTCAATCACGTGTTTCATTCCATGACACTTGGAAATATTAACACATAACGCGAGTAGCTTCAAACGTTCCTTGCTTATTGGTTATGTAGCAATTGTTCACTTATAGTGTCTTGTCCAGGGGGAAGTAAAAACAACAACAAAAAAACTTATTCATAATTTCTGTGATAGTTTGTTTCCATCCTTGATAGTTCACGTGATTTGTATTTTCCTTTAATTCTTGAAAAAGTAGAAGTGGCAGTAATAAAAATAGACATTGATAAACCCATTCCATGTGAATGGCGTTTTGTAGACAATAGAAAGGAGACCTGCATTATATTTAAGTGACACTGCACTGAGCTTTGCCGATTAGCTTGTCACCTGTCACTCACAGTGCATCTTCAGTCACCATATCGGGCCTTCAGGCTGTCACTGTGAGGACTCTTGGACAGAAGGTGAGTTGGGTTCCATGTTGTACAATTAACTGTGGGTTGTGTTTCTGTGCGTCATGTTGAGTTAATTTTAGGTTCTGGGAATCCTGGTAGGAAGTCACGAGGATTGATGACGGCTGTGATAACCAGAAGTAAAAACACATTTTTGTTCTTTACACACAGCTATTTTGAACTGGAGAGCAGTGGTCTGAGGGATGAGATTCGCTATCACTACGTACACAGTGGGAGGCCCCGGACAGAGGCGCTTCCGTACCGGCTGGCTGACGGGCAGTGGCACAGGGTTGCACTCTCGGTCAGCGCCTCCCATCTCCTGCTCCACATCGACTGCAACAGGTATGTCTTGGCCTTTGATCTTCTGTGATTGTGCCCTTGAAATCGATCAATGGGGAAGGGAAAAAACCAATCCCCTCCAAGCCTTGCTGGGGAATAAAAACCAAGGGACCCTAGGAGTCATTTAACATACCGAACGGGCCATTGCTGCTGCTGCTGCTGCTGCTAAGTCACTTCAGTTGTGTCCTACTCTGTGCGACCCCATAGACGGCAGCCCACCAGGCTCCCCCACCCCTGGGATTCTCCAGGCAAGAACACTGGAGTGGGTTGCCATTTCCTTCTCCAATGCATGAAAGTGAAAAGTGAAAGTGAAGTCGCTCAGTAGTGTCTGACTCTTAGCGACCCCATGGACTGCAGCCCACCAGGCTCTTCCATGCATGGGATTTTCCAGGCAAGAGTACTGAGGTGTCCCAGGATGACCAACTGTAATATGCTAAGAAAACAGTTCATTAAAATGAAACCATATGCAGCGATTAGGAATAAATGTATGAAAGGTTGATTATAGATGCGGGACCATTAAGTACACCTCAGTGTCCTTTAGGCACCGGCTGGATTTCCGTGGAGCTGTGATTACGGTTAACTGTGATGTATTGTTGTTGAGTCCGTTCCACTTGGAAGCGAATGAGCTGGTCTACCTTCAAATGAATCTGAGAAGCCGGAGCTACTGGAGTGGCTAATTCTATTTCACTTCATCAAGCACAGCTTTGCTTAAATATTTTTTCCAAATGAAAAGGGGCTGTTCTTAAAGGGGCTGTTCTTGGAATCTTTCGGAATTGATGCCATTTATCCTATGCAGAGGGATGAGCCTTCCAGTTTATCAGAGAGTGGCAGGACTACTTTGAAGGTGGGGGTGTAAGGGGCAAGAAGGGGAAGGGAGAGTTTCATAGGATGCTGTGGGTTGGGGTGGGAAGGAGATATCCTCCTCCATGTCTGTCCCTAGGGGGAGGTTTACAGCCAGCTGAAGAAAGGACACTATTGATCTCTATTAGTTCACATGTGGCTGGACAGCTGGATGACGGTGGTGAAGGGGGATGTTTTCCTTTCTCCAGAACCCACTGAAAGTCTATGAATAGTGATCTGAGTCCTTTTATAGAGAATCTTTTGTGATGCAAAGTAGCCATGAATGGTTGGTCTTCATTAATATTACTGCCAAAGTTAAATGATTGTTTGGCCACAGGACTTGTTCTTTTAGGCCCTGGAAAAAGTACAGGCATGTTGAGTACAGCCTCCATTCTGGCACCCAATAGAAAGCACCTCCAGACTGCATTTCTGATGACGGGATACTTCAGTGTGCTTGCTACTCTGGCTCTGCAGTCTCTCTTAGGAGAGGACCTGGAAAGGTCGAGAACAGAAGTTAGTGTCAGGTTTAAGGGAAGTTCCACCATCTTGAAGTGAGTCTTGGTCTAGCTTGATCTATCTATTTAAAGTGCTTTCTGGATTTTCTGGAGAATTGTGGCTTCAACTAGATGTAATGTGTGCCTGAATGACATTTCCATAGAAACAGGTAGCTCCTTTTTACCTTGGGCTGGGCAGCTTGGATGAAGCCAGCTAAAGTCATTCGTTCCATTTCTACCTTCAGGAACTCACTGGCTCTTTCAATTCTCTAGAACTAAGGTGGTGTGTCAGGTAGCATTTCTGTTTCACCCTACCCACCACCCATATGTTGCTCAAATGGGAGACAAGAAGGGTCCTGTGCATCCTTTTATACCACAGGTAAGAAAGAAACGTTGAAGCCCTAGTTCAGTACTTCCCAACCCAAACATCCCAGAGACACTGCTGTTTTCTTGCTCTGCAGTTATTTGCTTCCTCTTTGTGTAAGTTTTATCTTTTATTTCCCAATAGTCTTCTCTCTAGAGAAGAGGAAAGACAGGGTGGGTAGTTTGTGCTAATTGAAGGTTCCCTGCCTTTACAAATGCTCTGGTCCCTATGAAATTGTCTCCTCTGCCATCCTCAGACACGTGTTAGCTGTGTGAATTTGGACATATTAATTCCTTTGCATCTCAATGTAATTTGTAAACTGGGACTGCTAGTACTATATGTACTGTTACACATATTCACAGATGGGAAAGTTAAGTAAGACAATTTGCATAAAGTGCTTTGGGTGGTGCTTGGCCTTTGGCACCCAGTACCTGGTGGTGGTGGTGGTTGTTACGGTTATTATTATTTATTCTGCACATCTGTGGTCACCCGGTGTCTCCAGACTTTGATTTGTCATGTATTCTGGCCTCTCTGCCATGAGAGTAGGGAGAGAACAGGAGAGCTGGAACCCGCAGTATGCTTTAGGGTCAGCCGCATTTATACAGAATTGATTTGAGGAGGTTCTAAATACTAGTCCCCTTCTCTGGTGGTTTGTTTTTTATACTTTCATTCATAGCATAACTTATTTTCCTTTATTTAAGATCTTGGAGGGAAAACATAAAGTTGGTGCCAATTAATGATTCATGGACCCAGGACAAATGAGGTTTTTAGATAGGTTAGGGAAAGAGAAGCTGGGAATGACTGGGCCAGGGGATAGGTCAATTTTGATTTTGGTGTAGGAAAAGTCTAGAAACAATTATAAAACCTGACTATACTTAAGAATTATGGATAACCAGGGGCCATCTCTGACCAGGTGAATCAGATTCTCTGAGTGTGGAACTATATTCTTCATAAACTCTCTGGGTAGTTCTTACACAAGCAGGTTAGCCTTGGTGCATGGCCTGGCATTTGAAAACCACTGATTTAAATAGAGGGAGTACTTGCGGTTTCCCCAAATGTGGGAAACTTGACTGCATAATTTGTGGTAGTGGGGAACTGCATTTGTGCTTTCCCTTGAGAGAAAAAAAAAAAAAAGAAAGAGGGAGCAGAAACTGGAGAATAGCCTGGGCTGCAATAAATAAGTGAGGGACCTTGGAAGTCCAAGTACCTGAAAAGCACAGCCCCAGTGAGGAGGAGGAAAGGTTTAAGGTGAGGGTAGTGTCTAGTATGTGGAACAAACTTTTCTTCAAAAGTTTCTTCCTAGCCAGCACTGGCCGATTTTTTAAAATGGCAGAACCTCTGGGCTATTTATCAAGATGCTGGTCTACTACATCTTATCTAGGCCACCCTTGCAGAGGGTGAATTTCAGAAAGGCTGATTTTTTATTCTCTAAGCTATGCATTTCATACCAGTGTGAGATTCTTCCTTTTTGATTCCTTTTGCCCTTAAAGTTATGCTTCCTTATTTTTCTCAACCTGTCACCTGCTAGAGCTGTGCTGGCTAGAAGATAAATGGTGATGCAATGGATAACATTTTAGGGTGTTGACTATGCTAGTGACCGTGCTAGTACTTTACATATATTTATTTATCACTCTGGCTCTTTTTCTCATCTAAAAGTGATGGAACTGAGGTTACATTCTATTTTTGTAACCCTCTGCTGCTAAGAGGCAGCTCTAGAGTTTGGACCTGAGTCTGACGATTGTGTGTCTGCTCTAACCACTAGGCTCTTCAGCTCAACATGAGGGACTGTTGGCACTGGACTTAGAACTTGATGGAAGAAAAGAGCCAGACTCAGCGTGAGCAGTTTGTTCTGTACTTCTAGCATTTCCCTGTCATGCATCTTACATTGCTGATCTTTGGGGTTGGGGGGCAAGATGTGGAATCTTACACAACCCATTGGTTTGGCACAAGGAAAGGGACTTCAGTCTACTGGGCATCTACCGTAGGCCAGGTAACGTGCTAGGTGTGATAGGTGTACTAGTCCTTGGGGCAGCCATATGGTGTGGAGGCAACTTCATTAGACCGCTTTTACGGATTTGGAAGTAGAAAGGCTCCAAGATGGTAAGGAACTCAGTTCCAATCACATAACCATGGAGCTAAAACTCTGAACCAGGACATAACTCCCTAACCTTTGCCTGGCTACCTCTGCTCCCCGCCTCTGAAATTCATGTCCTTTCCAAGATAAAGTCATAACCATGCCAGGAAGTCTTCCCAGGAGAGAGAAGCTACAAAAATGTCAGGAATCCTAAAAATACTTGAAATCAGAGAGAGATTTCCAGGCAGTTCCATTGTTCTGAGGAACTGGAAAGTGGCAGAAATTTCTCCTTTTCTTAGAATTGAGAAACAGAACCTTTTCAGACCTAATTACACAAATTGTCACAAGAAAAGTGACTGCTATTTCAGTTGGTAATCTAACACTTTCTGCCTGTTACTGAGACACACTTTTCTTCCTGCTTCAGCTGTTCAGCTGGGCCTACTTAGAAACTCCCAAAGTGTGGGTAGCAGATTACCTCAAGCTAGAAACATTAAAGGAACCACTCAGTTGGGTGGCCAGCCTGATTATCTCCATTGCCTTAGGTTTTTCTTTTGCTTCCTTTGTATTAAGAGTTGCCAACAAAGCTGAGAAGGAGGCCTGAACTCACATTCCTCCGACTACCCTACTTCATTCTCAGTTCACCCTGCAGCCTGTTCCAGTCGCTCAAAGCCCACAATCCTCTGACATCTGGGATCCAGTGCATAAGGGTTCTTTTACCACAAAAGGGATTTTCTTTCCTTTTCTTTATTTGGTAACTTATAATTTTCAGTCAATCTATCCAATTAAAGTACTGGGCACACTCTCTGCCGGGCTGTGGGGATACAAAGAAATAGGAGTTCTTGCCATCAGGAAGTCCTTGGCTTATTCATTCAGTCCTTTTGAATTCTGAAGCCACCAGGGACCCCCACAGTGACTGGCCCAAATCCTTGGATATTAGAAGAATTGTGGACTCTCATGGAAGCCTGTTTAAACACTAATGATAGCAGCTAAGCAGAGAGAAAACTGAAAATAGTCACTCCCAGCATCTTGGTCTTGAAATGACAGTGGAGGAATGGACTCAAAAGTGTTTTCCATTCAAATGGTACACGCATCCAGGCTTCAGCAGGAACTTTCTGCAATACACAGGTCTCCTCACTCCAATCCCGCCTCCTCTTGCTTCACCACTGGAACAATTTCTCTCTTACCCAGTCCCATTGAAATGGAACTCTGAACTTGCACCTCATTTGTTCAAGCTTGTGCAAGTGGGCATAGTGCCTGCACATAAATACACACACCTGCAGCCTGGTCATCACTCTGACAGAGTTAACTCAGTGATTGTAGTCTAAACAGCAAACATATTTAGATTTTACCTCTAAAGCTTGGTATTGATTCACTGCAGAGCACATTCAGCTTTTCCATACAACTGATTTTGAAGAACTTGCAGACCCAGAAAAATAAACTTACTGTAAATCACTGAACAAGTCAGTAATTCAAAGTTTCTGTCAAATATTTCAGAATAACTTCACGATATGAGCATTTCTTTATATCTCTAGGTTTTTCATAATGAAATATGGTGATATGGCATCTTCCTTCCAGAGAGCTCCTAAAGTATTTACAAGCAAGTTGTTAAGCCGAACATTCCTTAACGTAGTTAAGCCATGTATAATGTACTGCAATGACTTTTCGACAAACATTTGCACTAGAGTAAAGGAGAAATTAAGAGATGACTATCAAAGACCACCACTTCCAAAAGAGGTAGGCCAAGATTCTCAATCTCCTGATTCCTACACTGATGTATTATTTACTTCATGAACAGGAACACATGCACACAACTCATCAAAATTAAAACTGAGAATGTAGTATATGCCTGATGTCCAGCTAACCTAGCAGCACCCAATCTTCTATCCCAAGAGAAGTGATAAGCAAGGAAAGAATATAGGATATAACCCATATGTAATTAAATTAACAGTAAAAGGCAACAGTGATGCAAAGAGCTGACTCATTTGAAAAGACCCTGATGCTGGGAGAGATTGAGGGCAGGAGGAGAAGGGGACGACAGAGGATGAGATGGCTGGATGGCATCACCGACTCAATGGACATGAGTTTGGGTAAACTCCAGGAGTTGGTGTTGGACAGGGAGGCCTGGCTTGCTGCAGTCCATGTGTTGCAAAGAGTCAGACACGACTGAGTGACTGAACTGAACTGAAAAGGCAACAGTACAAGGAATGTTATAAGGCAGTACCTGATGGATTCTGGTTTCCTAGTAGAGACCGTCAGGTCTGGGAGACCACAGAAGGAAGAGCTCCTGGTGACATGGAGTAGCTTCTCAGTTTCTTAGCATCCCAGGTAAAAATGCATGACACTCTCTGCAGCTTTACAGTTTTGCCACTGTGATTTGATTCTGTGTAAGTTACATGAGAATCCGATTTGGAATGAGGTTCATCTTGTGAGCATGACAAAGCCAGTCAGAGTGCCAGTGATAAAAGACTGTGTATTAGTGAGTGGATCAAGTTTGCAGTGAGAGACAGCCTGCAGGAAGAGATGGAGAAGGAAATATGACAGAGGGGATGACAGGGAAAGAAGAACTGTTCTTAGGTGACCAGGCACATGTTATCTGGGTTATCCGAAACCTGTAATGAATGCTGGACCTCTGTCTTGCTTTTGCCACTTATAAAATGTGACTTAATGTGCAATGAGTATGAAATCAGGAAATCTGTGTCTTAGACTCTTTGAAGATTCCTCCTGTCCTCTCATCTCCAATCCTTCCTCTCTGTCAGAATCTGTGCTTATATCTGTAAAATGGGAGTAATAGTAACTCTTCTACCATATACTGGTTATAGGAATATAGCAAGAGAGTGTGTGCAAAATCCTCAGAAAATTTCAAGCTACTCTATGAACACACAAAATCATGAAGTACTATAAACATATGTCATCATGTAGCAAAGATGTTTCAGTGTCATACTGGAAATGAAAGCAATTTAATTAAATCTTCACTTATACAAAAAGTGAAGATTTTTTGTGTGAAGATCCATATCTCATGGAGGAGGACCTGGTGCATAATGTGAATCCATGTTGCAGTGTAGGGTTTGAGGTCCATCAGGTACCTGAAATTATTCTAACTGCCAAATCCTAGGCATGGTTCTCCGATAGTTTGTCTTTTATTTCCATGGTTGGTAGTACAACACAATCATAAATGATTTTTATGCCAACAGAGTCCCTGTAAAAGTAAGTAACTGCAGAGTCTCTTAAAAAATATATAATTGAGGCTGAATGGGAAGGAGAACATCCCCTCCAATGTGATACGATGTTTCCTTGATCCTGGCAGGGCTTTGAGAATGTGGCATGGCCCCTTTCCTTTTTACTTCTGTGAGAGAGGAGATTCAAAGATTTACTTCCCCCATTCTCAAACCATGAGCCAAAATGATCACAGCTTTTAGGAGGAGATGTACAGGTGCAGTTTTACGGAATGAGGAAACCACTGTCTTATAATTTCCTGGCTTTCCCAAACATAATAGATACTACTTGTATCTCTACTTTGAAAATCTGGCTTTTTATCACAAACGCATTCTGAACTAAAAACTAGAGCTACCAGAAAGTGTTAAATTTGTATGACCCTGGGAAATTCATTTACTGTCCCTGGGTCTTAGCTCCTAGAAATAAAATGAGGGGCTAGGACTAGATTTCTGAATCTCCTTCCACCTCTACTCTTCCAGGCATATCTCATTACAATACTTAGAGTATGCATTTTTTTTTTTTTTGCCTTCAGGACCCTGGAGAGCAACTGAGCTTGCCATCTTCACAGGGCTGCTTCTGCGGTAGATCAGCAGGCAGCTTGCAGTCATCTCAGTTGATTTGTGTGTTGACAGTGCGGCATGCTGCTGGTGAAGAAAGGCTACTTACCCTAGATACCCAGTATTTTTTTTCCAACCCCCCCCCTCCACCTTCGCTTGCCTTCCTTCTTGCTAGAGTAGATGCTGAATATGCAGTTTTGGATATGGAGATCCAACCAGTTCATCCTGAAGGAGATCAGCCCTGGGATTTCTTTGGAAGGAATGATGCTAAAGCTGAAACTCCAGTACTTTGGTCACCTCATGCGAAGAGCTGACTCACTGGAAAAGACTCTGATGCTGGGAGGGATTGGGAGCAGGAGGAGAAGGGGACGACAGAGGATGAGATGGCTGGATGGGCATCACTGACTCGATGGACATGAGTCTGAGTGAACTCCGGGAGATGGTGATGGACAGGGAAGCCTGGCGTGCTGTGATTCATGGGGTCGCAAAGAGTCGGACACAACTGAGCGACTGAACTGAAGGAATGTTGACATCTTATTCTCTCCACCTTGTGCTCTTTATTTCTTTCAGACATCTTCTGATCCAGACATGTGACAGTGGACAGCCTTTTTGGGGGTGTATAGGCTATCCTGGCTGTGAAGGCCTGGTAGCTTGGTAACCTACAAGATAAAGCAGTGTAGTGTAGCCAGAGGATGATGGATAGTTGTACTGTTAAAAACAGAACAAAACAAAAACCAAAAAACAAAACACATCCTCTGAATACTGAAGGGAAAAAAGGCTTTGTTGCTGCCAAACCATAGGCACTTAAATAATGGGAGATAATGAATCTAAAGGTCTAGGTAGCCAATGTAATACATTCCAAATTGTAGATTATTCTACAAAGTTAAAGGTCTTCCCTGGTGGCTCAGTTGGTAAAGAATCTGCCTGGAATGCAGGAGACCTGGGTTCAATCCCTGGGTTGGGAAGGTTCCCTGGAGAAGGAAATGGCAATCCACTCTAGTATTCTTGCCTGAAGAATTCCATGGACAGAAGAGCCTGTTGGGCTACAGTCCATGGGGTCACACAGAGTTGGACATGGCTGAGTGACTAACACTTTCACTTTCAGCTTAGTAGAAAATGACTGCTTAATTGTTAAGGCGCTCGGACATGACCGTGTTGGATGTCTCATTCTGGCTGAGACCCACACACTTGTATTCACACTTTGTACCCTGCAGTTTATTTATTCCAACCTCGTTAGGTGTATTCCAAGCTTAACTCTGTCCAATCTTCTAATGCCATCAGTAGCAAACCCATTTCTAATTTTGTCTTTTCAAAAATCTTTGTCTTTTTTCTCTTGTTGCCTGGTGGGTTTAAATATGCTTTGGTCAACAGTGGCCTCAGTGGCAGAGAGGTAGGAGGTGAAAGGATTAACTGAAGTGGATGATGAGAGACTGGCCTGCATTTCCCCATTTATCTACATTCTTGGGCTTTCAGAATTACAAATGGAAAGGACTAAAAAGAAATAACAATAGAATCTTCTCTTTATCTGGTGGCTTGTTGGCTACCTGAGGCCATGAGTAGATTAACAGGAAGGTACATTATTGCATACACAGGACCTAAGATGTATTAAAGTAGAAGGGAAAATAAGACTTCGTTTCCAATTTAGTGATTTCATCTATATGCCTTCAGACACATCTTGAGTTGTGATTTAATGCATGGACATGGGTTTATACAGGATGAATGGAAGGGGGGAAATAGGCTGCAGGAGATATAATGTGTTTTGGTAGGAGAAAATATCAAAGCTTGCATCTTTATTGTTACAGTTCTACTCTGTCCTTGATAATGGATACGTATGGTTATCCCTTAAAAAGGAAAGCAGCAAGAGAAAATAAAAACTCAAACCAGAATAATATATATGATGGAACTCAATTTCTTAAAAAATGTACATTTATATATTAGGTGTCTCTGTTCCTTTTCTGCTTCACTTGTTGGAAAGGAACACTGGGGAATAAAAAATGCATGAGCCATGAGGACTTTTTAATTGAAAAAGAAAAAGAAATCCAAATACTACATTAGTTTTCTAGTTAGAGCAGGGGTACTGATGTTGTCACTGAAAAGAACTGATTTTCTATAGTACTGGAAAGAAATTCATCTATCTCTCTGGGAACTTTAATTAAATTAATGTTATAAATAATAGCAGCCAGAGTGGCTGGATGCAAGGAAACAGATTTATAGCTGAACCTGTTCGGCTGCTTTTCTTGTAGGGGGTATGGTGGAGATGGGGCGTGGGGATGAGGAGGCTTGGAAGGAAAAGGTTCTTGTGAATGTTTTTCCCTGCTCTAACCCCTTTAATTCAATTAACTCTTGCCCCTCAGCTCATCCCTCTTAACTTCTTGTGAGTGTGTCTCCAGTAAGAGCTACAGAGCCCCTCAGCCAGCTGGTTAATGTGTCTGGGCCTTCACCTGAGGGTTTTCCTGGGCAGTTAGAGTGGAAATAATTTCCCTTCTCCATAAAGGGTCTGTGTGATGCCATCTCTAAGTCTTTCTCAGGAAGGTCCTCCTGCATCTTTAGTCACTAGTCTGTCAGTATGAGGGTATCACTTTACTGACATCACATTTCACACATAGGAACTTACAGGCTTGGAGTTGGAGGTCTCAGTGGGCTTCTTTGGGATACTCAGAATACCTGTATTACCCAGAAGGGAATTTCATTTCCAGGAGAGGTAAACAGCTATAGTTCATCCTGGTGTGTCCCCAGCACAGCTCATTCAGTTACTCAGTGTTCTCCAGGTTGGTGCTGTCTTTGAAGCACAAGCAAGGAGGGAGCTGAGGAATCTATGATTTCAGTTTCTTGAATTCTTTGACATTTTGGCCTCAAAGACCCAGCACCATGCTGCGAGAAACAGACTTTTTGCTCAGTCATTGTTGAGTTGAAGGTTAATGTTTTGGACCTTTTAAAAAATATTTTTAAAAGTGATCTATATATTCCCTTGATCTTTTTTTTTTTTTTTTTTTTGTAAAAGCACTCTGAGGTGGATGTTCTTCCATCTTATAGATGGAGACTTTGGAGGTACTGAGGATAGACGTGACTTGTCCAGGAGCTCATAGTTAGTCAGTGACAAATGGAAGCCAGAGTCCAGAGGTCTTTCCTTATTTCTTTTTCAAGGAGATTATTCTTCACCAATCCCCTCCACTTTGTTCCCTCTTCTCTTCCTCCATCTTTTTAACACCCCCATGTGACAAGATATCACTTCTAACTTCTCATGGAATAAGTATAATTTATCCTGCTTATAAACTGACACCAACAAAGGCCAAATTCCATGTATTACTTTCTCAGACTGTGGAGGCTGGTACCTCCAAGGACCTTGTTGGGCCAAAATTGACCTTGTTACAAATTCCAACCACTGTTGGTCTTTGGACTCTATAGATAATTTCACATCACCTTTTTAGATTTAAAGACTCTCCCTTCCCGGAATCTAGTATTGATAGACAGGTTCATGACTTCAATCCCACAGAGATAATATGGGGTTAGGGCTTTGAATGACCCATCATCCCTATATGATTTGTATGCTTTGCATGTGTCTCCATACTGATGTGCAATGGCCAAGGACCTAATCTTAAATCATGACTGACCACAAATGAGCCATTTGGCCATTTCTTCAAATGTGAGATAGAAACATTACCCTAGTCTCCAGTGTTACATGGGTGGTTTTACACTGTTCCGATATAAATTTCGATATTTGCTATTTCAAGGTGATAAACTCTCTGTGTTCTTTAAGGTGACTTTGCAATCACAAGGTCTCATTAGAAACTACTGGTGGTGAAATAAAGGGTTGGGCGGTGGCTGACCCCCACTTAGGAGGGCATTTGTCGTTATTGCTTCTTTTGTTGGTATCTAATTAGATATGTACTAGGGCCTGCAGGAGCTAATAAGAGCAAGGCCTAGGAAGTAGGTGAGCATGCTGAATTATGAGTCTTTTTCACAGGCAGCAATCTTTCACGGACATTAGGGCAATACATAAAGACTTCACACTGTAAACCAGATCACATATTCCCTTCCCACTCCAGCACCCACATAAGCTCATTTAATGGCCTCCTATAAGCTTAAGGCTAAAGGTCACTATCCTTAATATAGCTTAAAAATTTTTTTTTTTGCATAGTCTAGCCCATGTTTCCTTCTTCATTTTCTTCTTACACTACATTCTTTTAGTTCTTTAATTACCATATTCTTTGAAGCCTCAGGATTTCTGTATATGCCATTTCTTGAAAATCAAATTCATGTCTACTTACCCTTAATTTTCAGGACAACAGAAAGAAGTTTCTTGTGTTTTACTATTCCATCATAAACTGTTTCTCTGCAGAGTGGTTTTTGATCATTTGATTGATATCTGTCTTTCTCACAGGCTGCAGACCCCCCTCAAGAGCTCACCCTTGCATCACCAGTGTATATCGTAGAGCTGTCACATAATAGGTGTTGTAAATTTCAGTGTGATTTGTAAATATCAGGCCTGGGGAAAGATGAAGATAAAGTTACCCTGGCATTTCTGCTTTGAATTTCTGTGGATTCTTTTCTGGAGGAAGGCAGTTAATCTGTAGAAGACTTCCGGTGATTTCCTGGTCTGATTCACAGCACAGGGTGAGCTGTGCCCCACTTGCAAGTTGGACTTACATGTCTCCTATGTCTGCAGGAGCTCTGGCAGGCACAGGAGAGTAGAGGTAACTTACCCATGGGGCACAAACATAAACTGATCACTGATAGGATTAAGGGGAATGTGCCCTCTCTGTTGGAGAGAAAACACAGTTGGGTACCCTTGTCTGGTCTGTGGACATATCAGCATCATCCAATTCTGTGGGTCTGTTTCTTCAAACTATAGCCGAAGCTCACAATAGGATCTCCCATCAAGCCCATTCAGTAAGCCCTTTGGGCAGGATTCCATGAGAGTCCCAGGCTGTTTTGGTATAGCCTTATTGTGAAATTCAATGGATACATTTTTTCTTTAATTTTCTTAAATTATGTATGATTCACATATTACACAAAATTAAAAACAAAAAGTATAACAAGAAGAAATGTGGGAACACAATTCCAAGCAATAATTGTGGAGTTTGGGGTGAAAATTCTTGCAGTATAGGTTCATTTTATATAATGAAATAACTAATAAATTTATTAAAAGCCTTCCCCATATAAGTGACATAATATGTAACAAAATACTGGATAACTTATAAAAAATGAAAATACAAACTGTTCCAAACCATGTGATACCAATCACCCTGTCCCTAACTCCTTTGCACAGAAGTCATCATTATTACATTTTTTTCTCTTCTCTAAAATTTTCTTTGCATATGCAAACATGTTGTTTTCAATAGTAAGACAGCACTGTATGTATTTATCTTTAATTTGCTTTTTCATTCAATCGAGTAAAGCCTGATGCACCACTGGTGTGTAGCAGGAACATACTTAAGAAGAATGAGTGCTGTAGATTAGCCTGGGCAGCTCTGTCCCTTGGCAGTGTGAGGAACGGTATTTACCTGCATGCTCTGCTGCTGCTGCTGTCTCTTCAGTCGTGTCCGACTCTGTGCGACCCCATAGATGGCAGCCCACCAGGCTCCCCCTGTCCCTGGGATTCTCCAGGCAAGAACACTGGAGTGGGTTTCCATTTCCTTCTCCAATGCATGAAAGTGAAAAGTGAAAGGGAAGTCGCTCAGTCGTGTCCGACTCTTCGCGACCCCATGGACTGCAGCCCACCAGGCTCCTCCATGCATGGGATTTTCCAGGCAAGAGTACTGGAGTGGGGTGCCATTGCCTTCTCCAAGCCTGCATGCTCTAGCCTCATGCTTTGGGCTGTTATCTATGCCTCTGGCCTGACATGCGCAGCAGTAACATAGCAACAGGGCAGGAAGCCAGGCACCCCCGCCCTTGGATCAGCGTGGCCTGTCTCAGCTGTGTAGCTAGGTGAGACTGTGACAATTAGCCTATGCTGAAATGGGAGTTACAGGATCAAAGTGGGTGTGTGATGAGGGTTAGATGTTCTGAGCATAGGCATGTTGCTGAAGCTTGTTTTGTGTGGCTGAAGTGGAACTGGTGCTGGCCAGGCTCAGGCATCAGGTGAACACAATGAGAGAATGTCGTTTCATGGTTAAGAGCACAAGCTTTTGGAGTTGGCTAGCTCTGGGTATCAGCTCTGGCTTTGTCACTCCTGTGGGATCCTTGGAAAGTAACAACTCTTAAGTCCCAATCATGATAAGGTTGCTATAATGCCTCCCTCACTGGGTTAGTGGAATTAAGTGTGCCTGCTATTTTTTCACTTTCATGCATTGGAGAAGGAAATGGCAACCCACTCCAGTGTTCTTGCCTGGAGAATCCCAGGGACGGGGGAGCCTGGTGGCCTGCCATCTATGGGGTCGCACAGGGTCGGACACGACTGAAGCGACTTAGCAGCAGCAGCAGCAGTGCACAAGAATCAGATGAGACATTCCTGGTTGCAAATAACAGGACTTCCTAGGTGGCACTAGTGGTAAAGAAGGAGCCTGCCAATGCAGGAGACATAAGAAACATGGGTTCAATCCCTGAGTTGGGAAGATCCCCTGGAAGAGGGCATGGGAACCCACTCCAGTATTCTTGTCTGGAGAATCCCACGAACAGAGGAGCCTGGCTGGCTACAGTCCATAGGCTCACAAAGAGTCAGACACGACTAAAGTGACTTAGCATGTATATAAGGATATATAATGTTTATTTAACCAAAACTTTTAGATGAGGCAGTAACTGAGATGAGCTGGTGCTCAGACATGTCATCAGGGGCCAATGCAGTCCTTTTTTATCCATCTCCTCCATCATCCTTGCCAGGGAGAAGTGTCTTGAGACAGTGACAAAGGAGAAAGAGGTCACCATGATTGTCTTAGACCAGCCATCCTTCCTTTCATGGTGCTGGCCCATTGCTCTCTCAGTAAAACTGAGATACTTTGGAGAGAGATGGGGAAATGGCTCTTTTATAGGCTGTCAGCAGTGTTGCTGCCATGTATCAATAGTTTATCACCAGGGCTGTTGCTGCTGCTGCTGCTAAGTTGCTTCAGTCGTGTCTGACCCTGTGCGACCCCATCCCTAGGATTCTCCAGGCAAGAACACTGGAGTGGGTTGCCATTTCCTTCTCCAATGCATGAAAGTGAAAAGTGAAAGTGAAGTCGCTCAGTCGTGTCTGACTCTTAGTGCCCCATGGACTGCAGCCTACCAGGCTCCTCCGTCCATGGGATTTTCCAGGCAAGAGTACTGGAGTGGGTTGCCATTGCCTTCAAATTGTTCAATAAATGCTGCCGATACTTGGTTCCATAATGATAATGGTTTTCCACATCTGGGCAGAACCGACATGAACAGGAGGACAGATACAAGGAGATAATAGGAGTAGCTGGTTAACCAGGAATCATTTATATATATGGATGATCCTGCCATCAGGGAATCTTCAAGGCCATGCTCTAACAGGAGGTAGGATATGAGTCCATTCGAGAGGCTGGCCTGGCTTCTGTCTCCAGAGCCCATGAAAGCTGTAGGCTGGGTAGCTCCTGTTACATCTTTACTTTGGGAAACCTGGCCTCTGTCTGTTGCTGCTGCCCTCTCGGGCCCTTTAAACACAGCTGCCCTTTCCACAAGAAGTTCTGTGCAGGTGCATCTGAGCCGGTTCCTTATGGCAGCTTTTTCCCAGGCCTGTCTTCCCTCTTACTCTTACCTCACATTCTCATCCCTCATCTTCTTGGCCTGCCTATCCCTGACTTTTGATGCCTGCTGCTTTACATGATCAGTTTGGCAACTTATTTGTATTTCTTCTCTGTTGACTGACCTCAGAATGTCATGGTTCCCCTGACTGCCAATCGCCAGCATCCTCCCTGGCAGGACAGCCCTTTCTGCACTCCATACTTGGGTTTTCTGATTTCTTGATGTTGACTCCTTCCCATAGCTTGATCTTCTCTTTTCTGCTATATTTAACTACAAGTAGGATCCAGGCCCCCTTGGGTTGGGAGGGAGGAGGGGGTTGTTGCTTACTCTCTGGAGTTAGAGTGGTGCAGCAATGGACTCGACGTCTACAGGTGGGTTCAAGGCTTCACCTGGAGGCAACCTGGATTCCCTTCAGTGGAGAAGAGCATTGTGACAACCTTGAGCATATCACAGAGCTGTTCAACATATGCATTATGTGACCAAGTCTTGCCCTAAATCTCATCCTTGCAAAGTATCATGTGAAAAAGGTGACTGTATATTTGCAGCATAGGCCATCCTGGGGGTTGACCCAGATGTTGCCTGCATCAGAAGTGACTGTGCTTTGGTGTTGGCTCCAGTAGCCCCGCAAGGGGGAGATAACCTGGGATGGTGGAAGAAGCCTTGGGGTCTGGGCTGGCTATCTTCCATCTGCCTCTCCAGAAACATCTCTCCCCTCTCTGCTCCACTCTGTCTCCTAGCAGGCTGACCTCTGTGGACTGCATCTGGGAACTCTGTTGCCATCTCTTTCTTTTTGAATTTCATCAGTAGAAAGAATAGGCTGGAAGTCGGATGGAGGGAGGTGAGGCTTTCTACTCTCCTAGCTGTTTCTCTATGGGGTCACATTGGACTGGGTCCCCTTTTGACTGAAAGCCACAGGCCCTATCAAGCAACCCTTTTTGAGTTCCTGGCCCCTTTATGCCTCGAAAGGCAAGAGCTCCTGAATCCCGTTCTGTATTTACATTCTCTCTGGTACCATCTCTTGTGGTTTATCTACTCCCTGCTTGTCCTGCAAATAACCCCTTTAATTGATTGTCTTTTCAAATGACCAAATCTCAGTAGGGTGACTGTTTCCCACCAGGATCCTTACTGTTACAGGTTCAAAGTTGGAAATGTCAGATCACTCTCTGACTTTACTGCTTCCTAGCTGTGGGTCCTTGCACAAGTTTCTTAACCTTTTTGAGTCCTAGGTTTCTCATCAATAAAAGCAGGGTGATAAGAATAATTGCTTCTATCTCTCAGAGGAGGAACACACAGCTTGAAAATGTCATGTAGACTGTAATGTGCCATGCATGGGGCTGGGGACAAAGGGTGCGGTTCTTGTTGTCTCTGTGATATGCCAGGAGCTTTAAGTGGAAACTGGGGGAAGCTGAAGCCTTTGAGGATGGAGCGCATAGGTCTCTGAGAGGGCTGTGTATGCCCACCCGTGTCTCCTGCATGGTTAATGAGGAGCACAGCTGACGGGAGGACGGGACCCCACAGATTATCCTTCAAAGCCAAGCCCACAGGACCTCCTCTTCCATTCACCTCGGCCCACAGGTCCAGCTCATGTGGAATACAGATGAGATTCCCTCCAATTACAGATACATTATCGAATGGTGACATTAGCCTCTGCTCAAATGGATTCTCTGATAAGGCCTTTGGAAAAATATAATCACATGGTCGGAAGAGAGGAAATTGTCAAATGGTGCTGAGAGAGATGAAAAGGCCGATCTCTGGGCTTTTGTTTTTCACTATTCAGAGAACACAATATTGCAGGAGTAAATCCTGTTATTTGTGTCTGGGGTAATCTGACACTGGCTGCTAAAAAGAAATGGCAGTGGTATTTATATTGGAAATTGCTTTGGACGGCACGTACCTGAACTTCAAGAGGGCTGTGGTGCTGCCTTGGGCTGATCACTCTTGATCATGTCAATCATCTCATCCTCTTTTATTGCCTCCGAAGGCCTTTCACTATGTGAAATTGTCTTGATCATTTACCTGTTTACAATGTTACTGTCTCGTTCTCCCCGAGCCATACCCCTTACCCCTGATTGTTATTGTTCAGTCATCAAGTTGTGTCCGACTCTTTGCGACCTCATGGACTGCAGCACTCCAGGCTTCTCTGTCCCTCACCATCTCCCAGAGTTTGCCCAAGTTCATGTCCATCGAATTGGTGATGCCACCCAACCATCTCATCCTCTGACACCCTCTTCTCCTCCTGCCCTCAATCTTTGCAGCATCAGGGTCTTTTCCAATGAGTCAGCTGTACACATTAGGTGGCTAAAGTATTGGAGCTTGGGCCTTCCAGCATCAGCCCTTCCGAAGAGTATTCAGGGTTGATTTCCTTTAGGATTGACTGGTTTGATCTCCTTGCAGTCCAAGGGACTCTCAAGGGTCTTCTCCAGCTCTGCAGTTTGAAAACATAAATTCTTCAGCACTCAGCCGTCTTTATGGTCCAGCTCTCATATCTGTACACGACTCTTGGAAAGACCATAGACTTGACTATATGGACTTATGTCAGCAAAGTGGTGTCTTTGCTTTTTAACACACTGTTTAGGTTTGTCATAACTTTCCTGCCAAGATGCAATAATTTTCTAATTTCATGGCTGCAGTCACTGTCCTCAGTGATTTTAGAGCCCAGGAAGAGGAAATCTATCACTGCTTCCACTTTTTCCCCTTTTATGTATCAAGAAGCGATGGGACCAGATGCCATGGTCTT
>NW_011494960.1:4028982-4029876 GCF_000754665.1 Bison bison bison | reverse complement strand
GCCGTCTATGGGGTCGCACAGAGTCAGACATGACTGAAGTGACTTAGCATAGCATAGCATAGCATAGCATACTTGGAATTTTGAATTTTGACTTTTTTGCAGACTGTCAGTACATGGTTTGATACCCTATTGTGATGCTGGGCAGTGGCAGTGGGCCACAGCTTCCTGTGCACCACACGATCATGACGGTAAACAGCTGACACACTTACAACCATTCTGTACCCATATAATCGTTCTGTTTTTCAGTTTAAGTACTGCTGCTGCTGCTGCTAAGTCGCTTCAGTCGTGTCCCACTCTGCGACCCCATAGACGGCAGCCCACCAGGCTCCCCTGTCAAAGTACAGTATTTAATAAATTACATGAGATGTTCAACACTTTAATGTAAAACAGGTTTCTATTAGATGATTTTGCCTGACAGCTAATGTAAGTGTTCTAAGCACTTAAGGTAGACTAGGCTAAGTTGTGATGCTTGGTAGGGTAGGTGTATTCTATATATTTTTGACTTAAGATATTTTCAACCTAATGGTAGGACTATCAGGAAGCAAACCAATCACAGTTGAGCATGATTTAATCCTTTCAAAAAAGCATTAGTCAAGCTCCTTTTCAGTTGGGCCAGCGTAATACTACAGGGCACGTAGAATTAAATATATATTATGTCCTTGAAGAAGCTTATAGTCTTATTTGACACATAAAACAACAGATGGACTAGTTGATTGTAATACACAATCATATTCAATGCAATGCTGAGCTGTATCAACTGTTCTTTAAGTGCTACTGCAATTCAGAAGACAGGATAATCTGTACCCTCAGCTCTGCATTTATTGAGATGGCTTATGTGTTAGGTCCAATAGTGCTTACTAGGGATAAAGATATGATGATGATAAGAAGAGTATT
>NW_011494960.1:4024634-4028882 GCF_000754665.1 Bison bison bison | reverse complement strand
AATAAATTAAAAAAATAAAGTTGAGTTTTTTAAGCTGACTTTTTCACTGTTCTCCTTCATCCTCATCAAGAGGCTCTTTAGTTTCAATTCACTTTCTGCCGTTAGAGTGGTATCATCTGCATATCTGAGGTTGTTGATATTTCTCCCATCAATCATGATTCCAGCTTGTAACTCATCCAGCCTAGCATTTTGCATGATGTGCTTTGCATATAAGTTAAATAAACAGGGTGACAATAAACAGTCTTGTCATACTTCTTTTTCAATCCTGAATCAGTCAGTTGTTCCATACAGTGTTCTAACTGCTGCTTCTTGACCCACATACAGGTTTCTCAGGAGACAGGTAGGATGGTCTGGTATTCCTATCTCTTTAAGAGTTTTCCATAGTTTGTTGTGATCCATACAGTCAAAGGCTTTATCATAGTCAATGAAGCAAAAGTAGATGTTTTTCTGGAATTCCCTTGCTTTCTCTATGATCCAGCAAGTGTTGGCAATTTGATCTCTGGGTCCTCTGCCTTTTCTAAACCCAACTTGAACATCTGAAAGTTTTTGGTTCATGTAATGCTGAATCCTCCTAGCTTGGAGGATTTTGAGCATAACCTTACTAGCATTGGAAATGAGTGCTATTGGCTGGTGGTTTGAACATTCTTTAGTACTGCCCTTCTTGGGAATTGGGATGAGGACTGGCCTTTTCCAGTCTTGTGGTCACTGCTGGGTTTTCCAAATTTGCTGATGTATTGAGTGAAGCACTTTAAGATCATCATCTTTTAGGGTTTGAAGTGGCTCTGCTGGAATTCCATCACTCCACTAGCTTTACTGGCAGTAGTGCTTCCTAAGGCCCAGTTGACTTCACACTCCAGGATGTCTGGTTCTGAGTGAGTGATCACACCATTGTGGTTATTCAGGCCATTAAGATCTTTTTTGTACAGTTCTTCTGTGTAGTCTTTCCATCTCTTCTGCTTCTTTTAGGTCTTTACCATTTCTTTATTGTGCCTGCCTTTGGATGAAATATTTCTTTGATATTTCCAATTTTCTTGAAGAGATCTCTAGTCTTACCTTTCTGTTGTTTTCCCATTTTTTTGCATTGATCATTGAAGGAGGCCTTCTTCTCTCTTCTTGCTATTCTCTGGAATTCTGTCTTTAATTGGGTTTACCTTTCCTTTCGCCCTTGCTTTTTGCCTCTCTTCTTAGCTCAGCTATTTGTAAAGCCTCCTCAGACAACCGCTTTGCTTTCTTGCATTTCTTTTTCTTTGGGATGGTCTTGTTTGCTGCTTCCTGTACAGTATTATGGACCTCTGTTCATAGTTCTTCAGGTACTCCATTTACTAGGTCTAATCCCTTGAATCAATTTGTTACCTTCATTGTATATTCATAAGGGATTTGATTTAAGTCATACCTGACTAGCCTAGTGATTCTCCCCAATTTCTTTTAGTTTAAGCCAGAATTTTGCTATGAGGAGCACAGGATCTTATTTTTGCTGACTGCATACAGCTTCTTTATCTTTGGCTACAAAGAATGTAATCTATTTGATTTCAACATTGACTATTTGGTGATGCCCATGTGTAAAGTCATCTCTTGTGTTGTTGCAAAAGGGTGTTTGCTATGACCATTGCATTCTCTGGGCAGAATTCTTTTAGCTTTTACCCTATTTCATTTTGTACTCCAAGGCCAAACTTGCCTGTTACTCCATTTCTTGGGGAAGAAGATAATAAATGGCCCTATATCATGGATTTAATTGAACTAATACATAGAATGCATATAGGTTTATGGGTGGTACATAGTAAGTGCACAATTATTTTTAATAACAGTTATAACAGAAGGTGGAAGGAGAGGAGGAAAATGCTATGAAATAAAATTCAGTGAATCCTAGCCAGTAGATGAGATTTGGATTCCAACTCTGGTACACAGCTATGTGACCCAGACGAAGGACTCCCCTTCTCTGGGCAGCATGCAAAATGAAGAGCTTGAACTTGATGGTCTCTGTGTTTCTCAGACTGTGATTATGTTCCTAGAGCTGGGCTTGAAGGATACACAGTATTTTTATGTTAGCCCCTGATGGCTCAGATGATGAAGAATCTTCCTACAGAGTGGGAGACCCAGGTTTGATCCCTGGGTCAGGAAGATCCCCTGGAGAAGGGAATGGCTACCCACTCTAGTATGTTTTGCCTGGAGAATTCCATGCACAGAGGAGCCTGGCAGGCTACAGTCCATGGGGCCACAAAGAGTTGGACATGACTGGGTGACTAACACTTTTGCTTCATGGTGTGCAGAGGGGAGTGATACCTTTCCTTCCCATCTCATTAAAATTACATGATTGAGACATAGCATGACCTAAAATTCACAGCAAGGTGACCTCTTTTCTGCTTCTCCCTTGAAATCACTTCCATCTTTCTTTCCTACTTTTTTTGTTCCAGCCACATCTGAGAAGTTGATTTTACTGGAACATTTACACACATGCCTATCTCAGGACCTCTTTACTGTCTGCTCTGCCTGAATTTTTAAAAAATATATTTCTATATAGTTCCTTAATGTAGTCAAATGATTTCTCATCAGTGAAACTATTGAATGTAATAGAAACTCTCCCACCACATTGTTCTCCACCTCATTACTGTTTTCTTCTTGGCATTTATCACTTTGCATGTTTATTTGCTTATTATGTATTTGCACCTCCCCCTCCCCTTCCCCCAAAGGCCAGCAGTTTTTCTGACACCTGCATCTTCACTGTGGACAGTGCTTATATCATACATTGGTTGCTTTGTATCTTATGTTACTCACTGTTAAGCCCTTTACCTTAAATGTGCAAGTGGTACAAAGCCGAATCGAACTGAAAACAACAACAAAAATGAAGCAGATGGCAATGATTCTCTGATCCACCAAGTGGTTGAGCGGTGGAGTCACTTGTGCAGATGGGCGTGCAAGGCCACAAGAATATGTTGGAGATTTTTGGCAGTAGGTGCGTAGCAGGGATGTCTTTCAGCCTAGTAGGGAGTGCTGCTGGGTCTCTTCTCTTGACTAGTGTTTTGGAGTCTGTCCTGTAAAGTGTATGGGATGGAGTGGAGGGCATAGGTGAGGAAGAAGACTGAGGGCCACCACCCTGTGAGCAGCTACTATAAGGCAGGCCCCATGATTTATGATCATCTTACTTCAATGTCACATAAAACCTAGGAGGCATCTATTACCTCTTCATTTTACAGATAGATTGAATGACTCTCAAACTCTCTGAGCTCCAAAGAGTTAGGGCTGGACATGATGGCACAGAAGTCTCATTGGTGGGAAGGAAAGGTGAGGCATAAGAAAGTAGCTCTAGGGTTCTCTTCAGATATTACATTCTTACACACAGGGTCTTTTCAAAAAATCTTCAGAACATTTAGTTTTAAGTGTATTTGGTCCCTGACTTAGGATGATTTGACTTACAATTTTTTAACTTAATGATGGTGTGTAAGTGATATGCATTTGGGCATTGGAGAAGGAAATGGCAACCCACTCCAGTGTTCTTGCCTGGAGAATCCCAGGGGCGGGGGATTCCTATGCTAAGTCGCTTCAGTCATGTCCGACTCTGCGACCTTATAGACAGCAGCCCACCAGGCTCCCCCGTCAAAGTACAGTATTTAGTAAATTACATGAGATGTTCAACACTTTAATGTAAAACAGGTTTCTATTAGATGATTTTGCCTGACAGCTAATGTAAGTGTTCTAAGCACTTAAGGTAGACTAGGCAAAGTTGTGATGCTTGGTAGGGTAGGTGTATTCTATATATTTTTGACTTAAGATATTTTCAACCTAATGGTAGGATTATCAGGAAGCAAACCAACCACAGTTGAGCACAATTTAATCCTTTCAAAAAAGCGTTAGTCAAGCTCCTTTTCAGTTGAGCCAGTGTAATACTACAGGGCATGTAGAATTAAATATATATTATGTCCTTGAAGAAGCTTATAGTCTTATTTGACACATAAAACAACAGATGCACTAGTTGATTGTAATACACAATCATATTCAATGCAATGCTGAGCTGTATCAACTGTTCTTTAAGTGCTACTGCAATTCAGAAGACAGGATAATCTGTACCCTCAGCTCAGCATTTGTTGAGTATGACTTATGTGTTAGGTCCAATAGTGCTTACTGGGGATAAAGATATCATGATGATAAGAATAAGAGTATTAAATACTTGATGTATGCTAAGCAGTGTTCTAAGTACTCTAAATATGTTAATTTTTACAAGAACCTTTTAAGGTAGGTACTATTATTATCTAC
>NW_011494960.1:4011915-4024534 GCF_000754665.1 Bison bison bison | reverse complement strand
TTAACATTATCTACATTATTATCTACATTTTTTTTCAGATGAGAAAACGAACACAGTGGTGAAGTTACTTATATGGTCAGGGTTATGCTGCTAGTATGCAGTACAGTCATGTTATGAATGCAGTTAATGTGGTTAAGAGTAAAGTCATAACTATGTATACTGAAGAAAAGCTACAAGTTCTAAGTATCCCAGGGTGGAGTTGGAAAGGTAAATTGATTCTTACAACAGTGTGGGAGATTCTGACATAGTGTAGTAAAGGATGCTATAAGAATACAGAGATGTGCTATTAATCTGACTTGTGGGAGAGGCTTACAGAGAGGATATAGAAACGTTTCCCTCTTGTCTGGTTGCTCCAGGTAGTTGCCTAAATTGGAATGTCTCCACATTCTTTCCAAAAATACTTAAAGGTCAACAAGGAGAACAAATAAATGTATGCATACTCACATTGTTAGCATAAATGGAGGCAGAAAGTTCCATAAACTACAATGTACCTGAAAATAAGACTCTACAAAATGAACATAAACTAGAAGAACCTTGTATACAAAACTATTAAAAATGAGAAAATATGTCAGCTGATACGAATCCTTAAAAAAAAGTATCAAAAACTGTAATACAATATTCCAGCTTGAGTCAATTATCCTTTAACAAAATTTTAGAGATATGAAACCCACTCTTAATTAGAAATTCACCAATTTAGAGTAGAAATATATAAAACTCAGGAGTATATAGAGCATGAATGACAATGGAAGAAAGAAATGGACATTATTATTTTAGAAATAAAGACTAAATTACAAGAACTCCAACAGGATAAATTCAAACAAAAGAACTATAAGGGACATTAAAGAAAGACATTAAAATAAGAAAATGAATATTAAATAAAAATGCTGTGGAAGAAAATGGTCAATATAGAAAATAGATAAAGATAGCCCAACATATATATAATTGAAGTATCTGAAGAAGAAAAGTGAAATAATTTAATAGAACTAATATTTAAAATGACAATGCAACACAGGCAAAATAATCTTGAAGGACTCAGTTTCCAATTTGAAAACTTACTATATAACTTAGAAGCATCAAACAGTGTGGTATTGGTATGGGATAGACATATGGACCAGTGGAATAGAATAGAAAGTCCATTGAGGTTCTCACATATGTTATCAGTTGACATCTTTCAAAAAAGGGGTACCAATGCCCCTCAGTGGAAAAGACAGTTTTTCAAGAAATGTACTGTAAAAACTGAATATCTACTTGGAAAAATGAAGTTGTACTCTTGCCTTCTGCCACATACAAAAATGAACTAAAAATGACTTAAAGGTAGGAGGCAAAACTATAAAACTCTTATAAGAAAGAATAGGGAAAAAAAGTCTTTGTGATGTTGAATTCAGCAGTGATTTCTTGATCCCAAAGTATCAGCAATAAAAGAAAAAATGGATAAACTGGGCTTCATGAATATCAAAAACTTCTCTGCATCTAAAGGAGTATCCAAAAGAAATGAAAAGAATAGACGATGTTCACAAATTTTATATCTGGTAAGGGATTAATATCCAGAATAAAGAACTCCTACAACTCCAGTTCACCCATTGGTTAATCATTATACAAGCATAGCAAGAGGGCTGCGTCCAGGAACTGATCAGGCTGACACAAAGGCAAAAATATATGAAATTAAACCTCTGTTATTAAGTGTATGTTTTGTGCCTAGCACTGGTGTAGGTACTGTGGATGCAAGGCCAGATAAGAACTGCTTTCAAGTTGCCTACAAATTTGTAAATTGCTGATTATATCGTGGAATGTAAATGAGATAGGCATCAAGATGTGGAAAGATCAGAATTTTTATTTTCCTGTACACTGCAGAGCAGGCATTCCCATGACTTACTGTGGTTATTCACTTGAGTATAGAAGAGTTTGAATTAAGTGTATTTTCTTATACATTTTCATGTTAGTTAAGATCCTTATGTTGTAAGTAACAAAAATCAACCTGAATAACTTGATCAAAAAAAGCAAGATTATTAAAAGGTTACCAGATTATCTCATGGACCAAACATAAGGAAGGAGCTAAGCTGGGTCATTGGGAGAATCTGAAACACTAATAAGCATTCAGGTGGCTCAGCATTATTGAGGCATTTCACATCAGTATTGGGCATCAATTTTCAAAGGAATTAATGTGCAGTGTTTCACTGAGCCTTAGAAAGGTAGAGAGAACAGGCATCATTTTCTTTACGTAAAAGGTGAGGAAATAACCCTAGGAAGATTAAGTGATTTGTCCAAAGTCACATCCTGAGTTTAGTGGGTAAGCCCAGAATTTAGAACAGACTCCTTCTGACTCTTGAATCTTTTCTTTTCCCTTTAACCTTCTTTAAAACCTTCTTACTAGCTTGTGAAAATTTCCCCTTATAATTCCCTCACCCACTTAATTTTTCTTTTATCATTCATTTTGGTTTGGAATTAAAGGAATCACCTGTGTGTCATGAATAATAGGCTTATCTGAGACATCTCTTAAAACTTCCTTAATTTGTACTCTGTAATCTGAACATGCAGGGGTCACTAGGAAAGGCAATAATTAAAGAAATGACAAGGAGATCTGTGAGTGATTTTCTTATTATCATCCTTATCAGAAATGGGCCATTATAATTTAAATGATTAGTTGGAGTCTGAAAAGAATTTGAAACTTCATTTCTGAGCTTGGAGTTGTAGCCTCATTGTTTTTCAGACTCCATTTTTTCCTCCACAATGAACAATAACTTTTTGATTAAACAGCTGGCAGTTACTATTGAATGCCTTGCATTTAATAACAAAAGTCTTCCTTCAGAACAGGAAATTTTATCTAAATTGCTTTGCTCTTCTTCAGTGATTGTGAACTTCTAAAGTCTGACAGGACTGATAGCATGATAAAATAAAAATTTCTTTCAAGAAAGTGATGATTACTTTTTAAAAGAAAGAGCCCCAAACTAAATGAATAATTCAGCAAACTTGCTACAAAGCAGAAGTCAAGGCACACAAGTTGTTCTCAGTAAACATTATTAAAAAGCAATCAAGTTTGTATTGACACATTTATGTGTGGAAGGCTATAGACAGCAGCTGAGAGAGAAAAGCAGCATAACAGTACCACTTAGCAGTCAAGTGCTGCCCTTACTAGTTTTGTTATTAATAGGAGCAGCTAGCTCTAGCTAGTACTGTGTGCCAAGCACTGTGCTAGGTCTTTTCCTTGAAAATTAACTAGCACTGCAATTGCAACCCTTCCTGCCCTCCCACTGGTGTTTCCCATTGCTTGAAACCAACTGAAACCGAAAAGAAGAGGGAACCTGTTAGTCTCCTTTGGCACAGGGCAGAGCAAAGGATCTATCTGGAGTGGGTAAATGGAGATATTTGGCTCACTTTAGCATTTGATACTATATGAAATTGATGAACAATGAACAAATAGCTATAATAATTATGAGTTTATAATGAAGATTCCAGGATGCCAGGGATATATTATCCTTGCCAAATAAATTTACAAGTGGCTGCCTATATATTGTCTTTCTATCCATTCCTCTGTCCCTCCACCCATCTTCTACACAAGTACTAATGGGCCTTGGTCAGGAGACCATGCCACCACAAAAGAGTAGGGTGCTGAAGGGCTTTTTTCTTTTCTTTCTGCTGCCCTCTTGTTTATTTTTTGTTTTCAATTTAAATAGAAAAGCATCTCAGAATGGCCCTATTGTTTCCCTGGCTCTCTCAGCCTGCCTTGGAGACACCCTAAGTAGAGTCTGGGCTGTTCCTGTCATAGGCTAGCTTGGCTATGGTAGGGTAGCAAGGCAGGATGAAATCCTAGTCAAGTGTGACTTTGCTGCTTGAGGACAGACTGCCAAATAAAGCCTTCATCAGAGATTGTTTTTAATAGTGGGGCCAGGCTGGTACCTGTTACATCTGACTTTATGAGGGACCTAGGAATCTGTGTTTTTGAAAAGATTGCTAGGCTCCCATAGAATTTGGCAACAGACCTTATGGGTGCTTTCCAAGGTCCTGAAAAAGTAAAAAGTGCCTAAGAGTACAGACCTCTGCTTCTGTATTGAGGATGCCTATGTTGGGGGTGGTGGTGATGGTCTGTGGTTGCATCAGGACTTTATGGAGAGAGAAATAGTTGCCTTGTCCCTTACCATAGCTGCTAGGCCCTGATATATTTCACATGGGTTGTTTGGAAATGATCAGTCTGGGCCTTGGGGGAGACATCCATTTGCTCTGAGAAGTTTTTAAGCATTACGTGAGGATACCACAGACGGTCTCTGGATGACAGATGGCTTTTGGATGTTTGTATGTTAATGTAACAAGTAGCAGATGGAGGCTGAATCAGAGACCTTCAATGTCCTTTCTGACCTGACAGTCCTAGTTACCAATGTGAGCTTTATATGAACAGCAGGCTTTTGATTTATCATTACATTTAAATCTTCATCTAGATGAATAATGGGGTTACACTAAGTTATCACCCACTTATGAGTACCAGCAAATATTTTGGAGGCAGCTATTCTGAGGTATAATTAAACCTTCTGTGCAGCAAAATTTGTCTGAACTCCTAGAAAATAAAATGGGACTAATGACTATGGATACATGTGCCATCGGTGGCTACACCATGGGAGTGATTTAGGAGGCTGTTACTCTCCTCTCTTTCCCATCAGATTGCTGCCCCTAAGCTCCTCTTTTATAGAAATTGTAAAGCTGACAGTGGGTACTATTTTCTAGCCAATTGAGCCAAGTGGCTTGGATGAGGTTTCTGGCTTTTTTTCCTGAAAATACTTCAAGTATCTCTTAGGTTCTTCTGTGAGGATAAAAGCATTGATGTTAATAATAATAATAATCTTTTACTTTAGAAAAGCATTTTAGATTTGACAATGTGCTTTCATTGAGATTATCTGTTTTATATTTATCAAAAACCTGTATAATACGTATTATTACATTTATGAGTGAAGATACAGTTAGTTCTCAGAGAGGTTTTGTAACTTGCCCCAAGTCATGAAGCTTAAATATAAAGGTAAGACACAAATGAATGTTTTTTGACTTTAGTCCAATGATCTTTCTGTATCTCACACTGTTCGTGTAACCAACTAGTTGAGTATTTGACTTGTTAAGAGCAGAATCAATAGAGGATTATAAGGCAATGTGGCATTGCACAAATTTACATCTGAATTTGAATTTAGGCTTTGCCATTCATTGAATGGTATTAGGCAAATCGTTTAACCTCTGTGAACATCTATCAATTGAGTATATCAATGCCTGCCTTTTAGGGTTATTTTAAGGATTATAAAGTTTGTAAAGTTCTGGCATATAGTAGATAATCAAGGGCAGCTCTTACAACTTTGGAGGCTGTGTCTTTGTCTGAGTTTGAGGATTACTGTCCTTGCAAGTGGTCTTCTACCATCTGCTGGGACATCCTTCAGAGACTAGCTGATTGCTTCCCAGGGCTGTTCTTTCTTTCTGTGTTTTCTGCCTTAGAAAATTCTTATCTTGAACTGAAATTACCTCCTTGTAGCTTACACTTATTGATATTTGTTTTACCTCTTTCAGCTACACAGAAGGAGTCCAATCCTTCTTCCACATGACAGTCCTCCAAATATTTGAAGACTTTATCTTGCCATCCCTTAATCTTTACTACTTAAGACTGAACATCCCCTGTTCCTTCAACCATTCATCACTTGATTTAGCTCACAGAGCCCTCATGATCTTGCTTGGTTCTTTCTAAAGTGTGTCTGTTTATCATCTGAGAAGTTCCTACAACTAAATGTGCCTATCTCTATGAAGATAGACTCAGAGTGAGATAATTGTCGTCTTTGGTACAGTTTAAGACGATAACATACTTTTTGACAGCTTTAGCTTACTATTGCTCAAAACAGCAATGTACTTTTTCTCAATAAGTATTTCTGTTAAATCTTAGGTCTCACATTCTGTCTTTGAGAAGCATAGTCCTTAAGCACATGTTCTTTCAATTTTTTTTTATGTCAAATTTCATCTTACTTGATTTGGTCCTGGTTTCTGCCTATTAATGTCTCTCTTAACCCTGGTGGTATTATCTTAAAATCAGTTGTGATTGAAGTAATCATACCAACTCTCTATTTTCTGCAGATTCAATAAGTGCGTCTGCTATTAAACTGCCAAATCATAGGTAACGATGATGAATAAGACAGAACCTGTTGTCTAATCTGACCTGCATTCAGCATGCTCTTGGGATGCGCAGAACATAAGGGTTAGGAATAAGTAGTGGGAGAGAGCCATTTGGGGCATAATATATGATTAGGAGAGGAAAGCACCGTTGGTTTAGAGATCCAGATGAGGAGAGAGAAAAGAGTAAACTTTAATTGCCAGACGAGAAAAAGCACGCATCTGCTAGTGTTTTCTAACTGGATGAAGCAGGTCACATGAGGACTTTAATCTTCTTGGGAAGTTGTCTCATTTTGGGGGAAGATATTCACACCCTTCTCCAGCAAAGTCTCTTTGCTAATCTCACTTGAACACTGTCGTGTTTTTGTTTACTAGAAGAAAGGTATTTCTGTCCAGATTTCAACTTTGCCTTTTCTTTTTAGCTGGCATGTGTGTTTACTCTGCAGACAGCAGCGGAGGAACTGTTCAGAAACCTGCTGAGCCCTGCTACCGTCCCTCCTGAGCCCTGCATGGATTTGGCTTAGAAGTCAGTTCTTAAACATTGGGGCCATACAGTATTCATCCGTATAATCCATCTCCCCAGTTACAGTCTGTTTCCTCCTGCATAATGCCAGAGGTGCCATTTTCATCTTGTCATTTGCTGAGTGTCACTGGTTTTGTTAAACAGATTGGAGGGAGGAGACCACAGAGCTCCCCTTGAGGGCATTCCTTTCATGTCCTTCTGATATAAGCCCTGTGTGATGCATCTGCATGTTAGCAAATAATGAACAAGAGCCAAACAGCCTGACATGGAAATTCAACAAGTAGCTTATCGGGGTACACTGTTGGCAAACACTTGGCACAGTGAGTGAGCTTTGAGGAACTATTTTGTAGGTTGCCATGACCTGTGCTGAAGAGTCACTGGGTCCAAGCACAATGCCAGTGACACCATAGATGCCTTTTGTTTTCCTAGTGATGATCCAGAACTTTGTTGTTCTCACATTTCCCCTGAGGCTGAAGATAAGGGGGGAAGATGACATGGTTTCCCTTTTAGCGTAAGACCAAAAGAGGGAATTTTCCCCTCTGCGAGCTCCGCCCCCACCATGATGGTGAGGGGAGACAGGATGGGAGTTGCCTCGTGTTCTGTAATAGGAAGCTTTCTCAAAGGAACACCTTGATGTTCACTAGTGCCGGCTAAAAGGCAGTGAGGATGAGATTCTCTATCTAGCAAAGGAAGGTCATTGTAACTTTCCTCTTCAGGGAGAATGTGAACACTTTTCTTCAATTCTAGGCAAAGCCCCAGATAAACCTCTCCATTTAGCGTCTCATTTGGGCTTCATATTGTCTTATTGAACAGTGGCATAATGCATGTTGATTCACAAGGTTTACATCGGAGATTCATTCTTCTGTATAATTGGCAAAGGTACCGTGGAGTCCCTTCAGAGGCCTTCCTTCATCCAGGTAAATAAAAATACAATATTCCTTCATAAGTAGTGTTGTTGAACCACTGCATTGCTTTGTGCTGAGCTCTCAGGGCTTTATTGGTTAACAGAAAATCGAGTTCTTCATAGAATATTGATTGGTCTTTTAAGGAGATGGGATGCTTGCTAGGGAGGGCATTCTTAACCAAAGTCATGCATAAAGAGAAGTTGTACCTTGTGAAGAAAATTCCTAATATGAGCCCTTGATTCAGTGACTGACTTTCACAAGGAGCATGATAGTCACTCTTTGCGGTGTTCATTCCTCTCCAGGAGTTTTTATGTTTGACTGAATGTGTGATTTTGCATGCTATTATATTAGAAATGAGTTTCTTACACTTTGAAATACCGATAAGATACTAATGGCATGCAAAATTCCCATAATTCTCCCAATACATCTTAATAGGGAGCACCTCCCTTGAGTTCAAGGCCAAGAAACTGGACTAAGTGGAAATTGGGCTTTGGGCTGAAAGAAAGTGTAGATTTTAGATGGTGGTAGAGTAAATGCATTGTGTGTATCAGCCTATGGGAATGTGACAAATTTGGGCTGATTATAATGCAATCCACTTAAGCAGTAAATTGTGTACTTATCAAAAATACTATGCTTGATTTAATTAATTTTCAAGTTGTTGACTATTTCTCTTGACGATTTCTTCCTGAAATTCACTTATCTGGCTTTCCTGTTAGTGAGTTGTCTGCCTGACAGAGTCAAACTTGCTGTCCTTATCTCCTTTCTGGATGCAAAACATTGGGAGGGGTTCATCTTGCTTTTTTTTTGGGTGGGGGTGGGGTCCTGGTGAAAATCACACGAGCTGAGGATGATGCAAAAACAGTTGAAAAAGGTTAGTGCATTGTATAAGTGTCTGTGGTACTCTTATTCTGAAGATTCTGCCTTCATTCATTCATTTGTTCAATATGTGGAGTGGGCACCTACTTTGATTAGGCACTCTCTCCGATGCTGAAGATACTGACGAGAAAAAGGCAGACAAGGTCCTTGGTAGGAGGAGGCAGTCAATCAGCAGAGAGCCAAGATTAGTGTGGAGAGTCACGTGCTTTTTTTATTTGTAATTTTTTTGAGAAATGACTGACATCCATCACTATATAAGTTTAAGGTGTATAGCATGATGGTGTGATTTGCACAAATTGTGAAATGATTTCCTCAGTACGTTCAGTTAACACATCCATCTTTTCATATAGATACAATAAAAATAAAACAGGAAAGAAAAGGAAAACAGTTTCCTCCTTATAGTGAGAACTTTTAGGATTTACTCTCTCCCACTTTTCTGTGTATAATACAGCAGTGTTAGAGTCATCATATAGTAAGTTACATACCTAATACTCATCTTTAAAAAAAAAAAACTAGAACTCATCTTTTTAAAAAAAGTAAAATTATTTTTAATTAGAGGATAATTACTTTACAGTAATATATGGAGAGTCATGTGCTTTGATAAGGGTAAAGCAAGCTAAGTGACAAGTGGTCATTGTGTAGTTACTAAGTCATGTCCAATTCTTTGCGACCCCATGGACTGCAGCCTGCCAGGCTCCTCTGTCCATGGAACTCTACAACCAAGAATACTGGAGTGAGTTGCCATTTCCTTTTCAAGGGATCTTCCTCACACAGGGATTGAGCCCATGTCTCCTGCATTGGCAGGCAGGTTCTTTACCACTGAGCCAGCAGGGAAGCCCGAGGAGTGGTTAGGTACTACTTTATGTAGCATGGCTAGGGGAGGTCTGGGTGCAGGAGACAACTGAGCAGGTGAAGGGGTGTTGTGGTGAGGGTTTTGTTTCCTCCATATTGAGCAGCTAATCATGGCCGTGCTTGATCCAGGGCTACCAGGAAAGACCAATTTCTCCTCCTTTAGCAGAGAGGTCTGGGAAAACAGGTTCAGTCAGGACCAGAAGTGTAGACCTCATTGGTTAGTGGGAGGGTATACCCACTCCAGTGTTCTTGCCTGGAGAATCCCAGGGATGGAGGAGCCTCGTGGGCTGCTGTCTATGGGGTCGCACAGAGTCGGACACAACTGAAGTGACTTAGCAGCAGCAGCATAGGGTCATATGCTGATGTGCAAGAGAGTATGTCCAAATGGCTCATCCAAGTGGGCAGAGTCTCAGAGATCAGTGAAGAGCAAAAATACTGGGCAGTTAGAATATATAAAAAGTAATATACATATAAGATAAATAAAGGCAGTCTGAAATAAGAACTTAGAGGGCTTTGGCTTACAGCCAACAGTTTTTATTTTCTCAGAAAGCTTTCCCATGTTTTGGCTAAATTCAGTTAAGGTTCCAAATGGAGAGTAAGAAAGTACCTAGTTCTGACTTAGCCAAAGTGTTAAGGGCAGTGTCTTGTCATGTTTTGCTCATATAAAAGCTATGGGCTGTGTGGTTCTTGGTTTGGTGACTGATTATTTCTTCTACCCATTCCTTTTTCCTGAGTCTTTCTCCTGTCTCACGTGAGTTTATGATGAACTTGCAGTAAAAGTCAAACTTTTGTAAATGTCAAAGAATTATGTATTTTGGAGGGATGTAAAAGATATTAAAATGTTTGCTTAATTGACATATAAAAGTTTGATTTTTGTCTTGAAAGAATTGAAAGAAGCTAATGAAGGGCATTTTAAAACTAACATAGTAAAAATATTTGGGATTTTGGTATGTCATAGATAATGTACTTTGTCCAAAAATTTTGTTTTCTCATCCAAAATTTAGTATCTGAGTAGGTTGTCAGTGTGCACTCTAATTGGGTTAAACAACAGAAGTTAACGGTGTTAATTTCTTTTGTTTTTGCCCTGTTAAATATTCTCTTGTTCTAGCTTTTAAATTTGTAAAAGGTGAAAAGAAATTTAGGACTTAAAAATTTCAAAGTGTAAGAACTTATGACAAAATACACACTAAATTCTTACATTGTAACATTGAAATTGTGCACCCTTTAAATAACCTCCATTTGACAGTAATGTTATTTCCTTATACTGTGTCTCAAAGCACAAGCCTTGTACCTAAGATACTGCTAATCCCATCTCAGTGGATTCATTTGAAGGGAGGTGCAGCCAGTGGGCTGGAATGTATCACGTGTCCTGTGTACTCTGCATCATTTAGATACCCATGAATTTTATAGACTGGCAGCACCTACTGTGTGCCAATGGCATTCAAAATATTTCATTTAAGCCTCTCTGCAGCCCATACAGTTAGTAGTAAAACCTCATTTTTTTAAATGAGGAAGCTGAAGTACAAAGAAATTAAATAATTTAAGGTCATGTAGCTAGCAGAACGTACAACTGGAATGTGAACCCAAATCTGTTTTGTCCCAAATTCATGTGTCTCTGCTACACCACAGGATCTCTGATACCTCTTGGCATTGAGGGCATGAAAATGTAAGAGTCACTTTTCTCTTTTTCATTAGGGTATGTTTGCTAGGGTAATTAATACTAGTCATAATGACTGCAAGTCCTCTCTACCTCAGTTGGCTGTGTCTGGCTGGGAGGCTGCCTCCCATGTCATCATTTCAGAATCCAGGCCCTGCCACCTTGTGGCTCTGCCCACCTCGTAGCCCCAGAGTCCTCTCTCGTCAGCTGAAAGAGAATAAGTGGAAGATGCTTGTGGGAGGTTTTTTTGGAGGATGCAGATCCCTTCCATTTGTATTCCATGGCCGCATCCAGATGTGTAGGAGGCTGGGCTCCCTGTAGCCACAGAGCAGTGTACCAGGGTTCTGGGTGAGCTGATCAGTCCTGACCACGTGCTTTGGCACATGAGCTTGTTTCGCCTTCCCTTCCTGATGAGTTAGTCAAGTTAGGAATCTTAATTTATTTGAGTGAGTCGTTCAGATTTGGGGGTCTGGGTTCAAATCCCAGCTCTGCCATTCACCAGCTGCTTAACCGTGGACAAATTAGTTAACCTTGGTGAGCCAAGAACATCTGTCTGATGGTGGTATTGTGAGGATTAAGTTAATATATGTAAAATTCTCAGTAAAAATGATTGGCGCGCACACAGCTCTGTCCAAGTGCTGGTTATTACGTCTGTGTGTCAGCTCCACTTTATTCTTCATTCACGACTCGGCTGTAAGTCTTCTGTCTTCTTTCTTCTCTGCTCCCACAAATCCGTGCACTTGTTGCTCTGAATTGTAGCGTGTGTGAGGGTGTGTTGTCTGTCTGGCTCGAGCACTTGACCGGAGGGCAGGAACTTGGCCCTGTGGACTTTGCCTGGATGTCCCCATAGCCAGCAGTGGCCCACACATTATAGACAGTCAGATATTTGCTGATGAGAAGGAAACCTCATTAACCATAATACTAGAGTATCAGAAGATAGAATTTGATTTCCTGAGCACGCTGGAAACCAAGGAGTTCATATATTAGCTTTGGCTTTTTCATTTCAGTTATGTGGGCAATACTAGATTTCAGTGACAGGTCATTCCCTACTGGCATGTCTCTATGAGTCAGTCCACCTCAGGGATCAGCAGTCCTTTTGCTGTGATTCTGATTGTGTTTGGTATGTTGGTTGAAAAATTCCCCCTGTACAAAGGTGAGGATAGGAGTGTGATAATCCTGTGTCTTCGTTTATGAGATATTCTTAGCATTAATCCTTCCTTCATCCCTCCTTCCCTGCCTTTCATTCCCTCCTCTCTAACTATTACCATTCCTTTAGGAAAACAGTGTCATGTACCTTACGTGACACTTAAAGTTTGTGTATATCCTTGGCTGATAGATAAAATAGTTTTGACTATTTGTATTTTTAATTTATATACGTTATAGACCATTTTAGCTTTTTTACTCTATTTTTAAAACTTTTTTACTTTAATATAAATTTAATCCAACAGAGAAGTTTTGAGAATGATACAAGAAAACAATCATAACCTCTGCTCAAATTCTGCTCTCTCTCAAAGTAAAAAGATGTGTCTACATATGTCTGTACTTATATTGTGTATATTTACATTGTTAATTTGAACTCTCTGAGAGGAAATTGTACACATCATGATGTTTTACCCCTAAATGCTGCAGTGTGTATTTCCTATGAACAAGTCACAGAAATATATACCACCTAATTCTCAA
>NW_011494960.1:3986005-4011815 GCF_000754665.1 Bison bison bison | reverse complement strand
GTGTTGTCTGTCTGGCTCGAGCACTTGACCGGAGGGCAGGAACTTGGCCCTGTGGACTTTGCCTGGATGTCCCCATAGCCAGCAGTGGCCCACACATTATAGACAGTCAGATATTTGCTGATGAGAAGGAAACCTCGTTAACCATAATACTAGAGTATCAGAAGATAGAATTTGATTTCCTGAGCACGCTGGAAACCAAGGAGTTCATATATTAGCTTTGGCTTTTTCATTTCAGTTATGTGGGCAATACTAGATTTCAGTGACAGGTTCCAAATGGAGAGTAAGAAAGTACCTAGTTCTGACTTAGGCAAAGTGTTAAGGGCAGTGTCTTGTCATGTTTTGCTCATATAAAAGCTATGGGCTGTGTGGTTCTTGGTTTGGTGACTGATTATTTCTTCTACCCATTCCTTTTTCCTGAGTCTACTGGCATGTCTCTATGAGTCAGTCTACCTCAGGGATCAGCAGCCTTTTTGCCACGATTTTGATTGTGTTTGGTATGTTGGTTGAAAAACTCCCCCTGTACAAAGGTGAGGATAGGAATGTGATAATCCTGTGTCTTCGTTTATGAGATATTCTTAGCATTAATCCTTCCTTCGGATATCCCTCCTTCCCTGCCTTTCATTCCCTCCTCTCTAACGATTACCATTGCTTTAGGAAAACAGTGTCATATACCTTATGTGACACTTAAAGTTTGTGTGTATCCTTGGCTCATAGATAAAATCGTTTTGCCTATTTGTATTTTTAATTTATATACGTTATAGACCTTTTTAGCTTTTTTACTCTATTTTAAAAACTTTTTTACTTTAATATAAATTTAATCCAACAGAGAAGTTTTGAGAATGACACAAGAATACAATCATAACCTCTGCTCAAATTCTGCTCTCTCTTAAAGTAAAAAGATGTGTCTACATATGTCTGTACTTATATTGTGTATATTTACATTGTTAATTTGAACTCTCTGAGAGGAAATTGTACACATCATGACGTTTTACCCCTAAATGCTGCAGTGTGTATTTCCTATGAACAAGTCACAGAAATATATACCACCTAATTCTCAAAATCAGGAAATTGAACACCAATACAATAATATTTTGTGATCTACCATTCTGATTCAAATTTCACTGATTTTTTTACTGACCTCTTTATGGATTTTTGTTTTCCTGCTCTAAGATGCAGTCCAGGATTCCATCTCATGTTTAGTTTTTATGTCCCTTCGGTTGCTTGTAATTGGCCATTGCTCCTCAGCCTTTCTTTACTTTTCATGATACTGATATTTGAAACAGCATAGGCAGTTATTTTATGGACTATCCCTCAAATTGGGTTTTTCTGATATTTCCACATGATTAGATAGGTCAAGAAGCAACAGTTAGAACTGAACATGGGACAACAGACAGGTTCCAAACTGCGAAAAAAGTCCTTCAAGGCTGTATATTGTCACCCTGCTTATTTAAGTTCTATGCAGAGTACATCATGCAAAATGCCGGGCTGGATGAACACAAGCTGGAATGAGGATTGCTGGGAGAAATATCAATAACCTCAGATATGTAGATGACACCACCCTTATGGCAGAAAGTGAAGAGGAACTGAAGAGCCTCTTGATGAAAGTAAAAGAGGAGAGTGAAAAAGTTGGTTTAAAACTCAGCATTCAAAAAACTAAGATCATGGCATCCAGTCCCATCACTTCATGGCAAATAGGGAAACAATGGAAAAAGTAGCAGATTTTATTTTCTTGGACTCCAAAATCACTACAAATGATGACTGCAGTCATGAAATTAAAAGACACTTGCTCCTTGGAAGAAGAATTAGAACCAACCTAGACAGCATATTAAAAGTCAGAGACGTTGCTTTGCTGACAAAGATCCATCTAGTCAATGCTATGGCTTTTCCAGTAGTCATGTATGGATGTAAGAGTTGGACTATAAAGAAAGCTGAGCACGGAAGAATTGATGCTTTTGAACTGTGGTGTTGGAGAAGACTCTCGTGAGTCCCTTGGACTGCAAGGAGATCCAATAAGTCCATCCTAAAGGAAATCAGTCCTGAACATTCGTTGGAAGGACTGATGCTGAAGCTCCAATACTTTGGCAACCTGATGCACAGAACTGACTCATTGGAAAAGATCCTGATTCTGGGAAAGATTGTAGGCAGGAGGAGAAGGGGATGACAGAGGATGAGATGGTTATGGCATCACCGACTCAATGGACATGAGTTTGAGCAAGCTCCAGGGGTTGGTGATGGACAGGGAGGCATGGTGTGCTGCAGTCCATGCAGCTGCAAAGAGTCGGACACAACTGAGAGACTCAATTGAACTGAAGATACCCTTTGTGTGGGTTTTTAATGTCAGTTTAATATAGTTCTTAAGTTTTCTCCATTTGTTAGGCCTGTATGCAATCTGTGGACTGTGCCTGCTGCTTGGAGCTCTTTGATCCAAATGAATAGGAGGGGCTTCCAGGAAGGCAGCAGTGCAGACTTCCCTTGGCATGAATAGCAGATCCTGACAGGACTGTAGGACATGGAAGTCAGCTTTCCCCTTTGGCTCATGCACCTTGGGTTGTCACCTGTTTATGATAGTGACCTCAAAAGTTTGCTTCTTCAAGGGTTTCTTCCAGGGAACTACTATGTTTGTGGAAGAGACAGCAGGAGAGGGAGTTGATCTTTCTGGTTTTTCCTTCTTTAATGCACTTAGTAAACATTAGATAAAGCCCCGTCCTTTACTCCTTTGAGCTTACCTTCTAGCATTTTGAAAACCAAAAAGAAGGCATTTGGATGGAAAACTATTCTCACTATGACAGATGCAGATGTTTCAAAAGAAGGTTAAGATAAATAGGTTGACAACACTTTCAACTGTTTAGTGAAACCACCTCATGGAAAATTATGTTCTGCCTCTTCACCTAAATATAGTGATTTTCATTTCTCTCTGGCCTCCTCTGAAACTCACCAACATTGAATATAATTTTTGCATCATTATCTCCATAGTGCATAAATAATCTTGCATTCCCCTTTCCTCTGATGAAAATTATTTTGTGTATACTTCCTCATATTTCATAACCTGCATATTTATCACTGTTAATGACTGTAGTAAATTCTATCAAGCTGATCTACTTGATAAAGTATGAGTTTCTCTGTTGTTGTAAATTTGGCTTTTTTTCTAGTTTTTCACTAATATTAGGAAAGAAAACTTTTTAAAGGAAGTATATAGCATCTTGTATTAAGGCAGTTTTGACACATTGCTTCATCTCAAATGGTTCCTTCTAACAGAAAAAGAAAGGATGCATTGTTGTGGAGAAAACACTGACTACCTTTTTTTAGGGAAGCTTATTTATCTTGCTTATGTTTTGAGCCTCCATTTATAACAGAAAGATAATTAGTAGAGAAGGACCTGATGTATTTAGAGCTTTGTCAATTGAATACCTTGTATATATTGTTGGGAAACAGGAGAGTAATGGATGATGTGGCTAAGACATAAGCATAAGGCTGCAGTGTGATAGATCCCAGCTGCATCAGCCTTGCAATAATTCACTGGCCTTGATGTAACTGGACAGTCCTCCAGTTCTTCTGCACTTTACTATTGAAAGCTGCTGGAGAAATTCAGAACCCTCTGGCAAGAGGCAGTCCCTGTATCTCACCACACTCAGCCTCTTCCGAGCATCTATGGAGACAGGTTCAAGTCTTAGTTGAGCTCTTCCTTTCCCTTCTCGATACTCAGGTGCTGGAAGGTACTTGCCAGAGGTGAGGTGGAGGCCTTTGATCAGCTGGTGTTTGCAGGGACTGTTTCTAAAGAAAGCACAAAAGCATAAATACAGTATACTAACGCATATATATGGAATTTAGAAAGATGGTAACAATAACCCGGTGTACGAGACAGCAAAAGAGACACTGATGTATAGAACAGTCTTATGGACTCTGTGGGAGAGGGAGAGGGTGGGAAGATTTGGGAGAATGCCATTGAAACATATAAAATATCATGTAAGAAACGAGTTGCCAGTCCAGGTTCGATGCACGATACTGGATGCTTGGGGCTAGTGCACTGGGACGACCCAGAGGGATGGTATGGGGAGGGAGGAGGGTTCAGGATGGGGAACACATGTATACCTGTGGCGGATTCATTTCGATATTTGGCAAAACTAATACAATTATGTAAAGTTTAAAAATAAAATAAAATTAAAAAAAAAAAAAAAAGAAAGCACAAATTTCAGAATTTGTTATTGACTAACATGGAGCCTGGGAGGGCAGGGTAACTGAGACAGGTTGCTTGTTCAGTAGGTCTTGTCAGTGCCTGCAAAGATCCCGGGATGGTTGTTTTCTCTGTATTAGTTCTGTGTCTTCATGTATCACATGAAGATTTTTCTTCTTGTGCAGAATTCTTTCTTTCTTTTACTCTATGAGGACAGGACTTTGTATATCTGGTTTATTGCTCTATCTTCTGTTGCCTTATAAGGAGGTTGAAGCATAAAGAAATGCTCAATAAATATTCATTGGATGATGATTTTATTTACTTGATTTTGTACAGGAAGCTCATTATCATGTGGGCAGCTGCTCCTCAGTTGTTTAGATGGGGTCTGGGAAATTACTGTAGAAATAAGTAGAAGCTGGATAAAGCTGTCAGAGAGTTGTAGAGCACAGAGGAGGGTGCATGGTCTTCACAGCCAGGCCAGATAGATTCTCATCCCAACTTTTCTCTCGCTGTCTTGGTTGGCTTCTTTATGGTCTCTGAACCTCAACATTCTCGCCTGAAAAATGGGTAAAACTACTTTACTCAGAGGTTATATAAAATTCATTACTCAGAGTAGACAAGCTAAAATGTTACCCTCTTTCTTCTTCCTCTGCAAAAAGAGCAAAGATAGAAAGCTGGGAGAGGCCCAGATAATGTTTCCAAGTGTTGTCAGGAACAAATCTCTGATTCTGTTCCTGTCATCAAAAATGTACCCCATATTGCCTCCATCTCTATACCAGCAGCAAATGCCATGAGTACTTCCAATGATATGTATGTACCTTTGGGTTCCACTTTGAACCTCTTTATTAGTAACTGTGTTCTTTGCTCCTACAGGATTTATGAGCGTGTGATAGACCCTCCTGAGACCAACCTTCCCCCTGGAAGCAATTTATGGCTTGGTCAGCGCAACCAAAAGCATGGTTTATTCAAAGTAAGCACTACCTTCTACTTTTTGCAACATGCTATTCTATGTGCTTGATGTGAATGCACTCACTTAATTGTCACAGCGATTCTATGATGTGGGTGTTTTGAGATTAGACAGAGACTTCAGTGACTTGCCCAAGGTCACACACTTCACTCTGTCAGCTATGGATGATCCAGAATGTAAATAATCCTCACACTATTTCTTATTGCTCTACTTCTGGGAGATTTAAGGTAATCTTCAAGTTCCTTTTCATTCTCAGAATCTTTATTAATTCAGTTTTTGGGTAGATGTCTAGTTTAGATAAACAATAAGAAATGAATCAACTTCCATCAGTTTTGGTTTTCCTGTCTATAAAGAGTGTAATACAATAACTGCATTATTGTGCTTTATAGAAGCATCAGGACTCAGTGATAAAGTGAATTGAAAAAGTTAAAAAACATCATGAAATTTTAAGATAGTCTTGTACTTCAATAGAATGGCAGAATTTTGCTTCTGGCCATATGGTAGACTAGATATTTGTGAAATCCTTTTGCTTCAGAATGCCTATAAATGTTGGATAAAATAGAACAAAAGTCTTTTAAGATTTGTCATTGCACTTACAAGAAGGGAGATCCTTAGAGGCTAAATATATGAAGGGAAGTGAAAACCAAAGGGATGTCTGCCAATACCAAAGAGTTAGATATTTAAGTTTATTACCTTTTTCTTTTAATCTACTTATCTATTCCAACTTCATTGAGATGTCAGTGACATACAACATTATGTATAAGGTGTACATCAGTTTGACACATGTAATATATTGCAAAATGATTTCCACCATAATGTTGTCTAACACTTCCATCACATTACATAATTACCATTTCTTTTTTCATGGTGAGAACATTTAAGATTACTTTCAGCAGCTTTCAAGTTTATAGTACAGTATTATTTGCTGTGATCACTATGCTGTAATTAGGTCCCCAGAACTATTAAAAGTGGAAGATATCCTTTGACCAACATCCGCCCATTCCCCCCACTTTCCCTAAACCCTAGCAACTACTCTGTGTCTATGAATCAGGTTTTTAGAGTCCACACATAAGTGATATCATGCATTATTTGTATTTCTCTATCTGACCTGTTTCACTTTGCATAATGCCCTTAAGATCCATCCATGTTGTTGCAAATGGCAGGATATTTTTTCTCATGATTGAATAATATTCTACTCTGTATGTGTACACATACACACCATATCATCTTAAAATTTTTTTGTTGGAGGTATACATGTATGTTTTCCTTGGAGAAATGTCTATTCAGTTTCTCTGCCCATTTTGAAGTCAGACTTTCTCTTGCTATTGTGTTGTATGAGTTCTTTGTATATTTCAGATATTAACCACTTATCAGCTTTGTGATTTGCAAATATTAGTTGTCCATATATGCAAGGATTGACTTTTGGGTTCCCAATTCTGTTTCATTGGATTATGTGTCTATTTTGCTAAATCATACCGTTTTGATTACTATAGCTTTGTAGTACAAGTTGAAATCAGAAAGTATGGTGCCTCTAACTTTGTTCTTCTTTCTCAGGATTACCTTGGCTATTTGGGGGTCTTACAATGCCTATTTGGCTTTGACAAATTTGGGGATTTTTTTTCAGTATCTGTGAAAAATGCCTTTTGGATTTACATAGGGATTGCATTGAATCTACAGATGACTTTGGGTAGTGAGGGATTTTAACAGTAGTAATTATTCTGATCCATGAATATGGGATATGTTTCCATTCATGTGTGTCTTTTTCAGGTTTTTAATCAGTCATGTAGTTTTCAGTGTACAGATCTTTCATATCCTTAAATTTATTCCTAAGTATTTTATTAGTTTTGATGCTATTGTTAATGAGGTTGTTTTATTTCTTTTTTGGGTATTTTGTTGTCAGTGTTTAGAAATGCAGCTGATTTTTATATTTTGGTCGTGTACCCTACAATTTTACAGACTTTCATTGATTTGTTCTAAAAGTTTTTTGGTGGAGTTTTGGAGTTTTCTGTGTATAAGATTATATCTACAAGCAGTTACCTTTTACTTCTTCATTTCCAATTTGGAAACCTTTTGTTCCTTTTTTTTTTTTTTTTGCCTGATTGCTCTATATAGGGCTTCAAGTATTATGTTGAATATCAATGGTGAGAATGGGCACCAAGTATTTATTCCTGATTTTTGAATGAGTGTTCAATCATTGGCTGTTGAGTATGATGTTGACTATGACCTTTATTACATTGGATTATGTTCTTTCTATGCCCAATTTGGGTGTTTCTATCATGAAAGGATACTGCATTTGTCAGATGCTTTTTCTACATCTATTGATAGGATCATATGATTTTTAGCTTTCATTCTGTTAATGTGGTATATCACAATTATTGATTTGCATGACTTGAATCATCCTTGCATCCCAGGGATCAATCTCACTTGACCTTGGTGCATGTTCTTTTAATGTACTCTTAATTTGATTTGCTAATATTTTAAGAATTTTGGCATCTATGATTTTATTTTCAATCTAGTATTAAAAAATTAATTTATTTATTTAACTGGAGGCTAATTAATTTACAATGAAAAGAAAGTGAAAGTGAAGTCTCTCAGTCGTGTCCGACTCTTTGCGACCCCATGGACTATAGCCTACCAGGCTCCTCTGTCCATGGGATTTTCCAGGCAATAGTACTGGAGTGGATTGCCATTTCCTTCTCCAGGGGATCTTCCCAACCCAGGGATTGAACCCAGGTCTCCTGCATTGTAGACAGATGCTTTACCATCTGAGCCACCAGGGAAGCCCTAATATAGTAGTAGTTTTTGCCATACATTGACGTGAAACAGCCATGGGTGTACATGTGTCCCCCATCCTGAACCCCCCTCCCACCTCCCTCCGCATCACATCCCTCAGGGGCATCTCAGTGCACTGGCCCTGAGCGCCCTGTCTCATACATTGAACCTGGACTGGCGATCTATTTCAATATATGGTAATATACATGTTTCAATGCTATTCTCTCAAATCATCCCACCCTTGCCTTCTTCCACAGAGTCCAAAATCTGTTCTTTACATCTGTGTCTCTTTTGCTGTCTCACCTATATGGTCATTGTTACCATCTTTCTAAATTCCATATATATATATGTTAATATACTGTATTGCTGTTTCTTTTTCTGACTTAGTTTACTCTGTATAATAGGCTCCAGTTTCATCCACCTCATTAGAACTTATTCAAATGCATTCTTTTTAATATCTGAGTAATATTCCATTGTGTATATGTACCACAGCTTTCTTATCCATTCACCTGCTGATGGGCATCTAGGTTGCTTCCATGTCCTAGCTATTGTAAACAGTGCTGCAATGAACATTGGGGTACAAGTGTCTCTTTCAATTCTGGTTTCCTCAGTGTGTATGCCCAGCAGTAGGATTGCTGGGTCATATGGGAATTCTACTTCCAATTTTTAAAGGAATCTCCACACTGTTCTCCATAGTGGCTGGACTAGTTTGCATTCCCACCAGCAGTGTAAGAGGGTTCCCTTTTCTCCACACCCTCTCCAGCATTTATTGTTTGTAGACTTTTTTGATAGCAGCCATTCTGAATGGCTGGAGAAGGCAATGGCACCCCACTCCAGTACTCTTGCCTGGAAAAATCCCATGGATGGCGGAGCCTGGTAGGCTGCAGTCCTTGGGGTTGCTAAGAGTCAGACATGACTGAGCGACTTCACTTTCTCTTTTCACTTCACGCATTGGAGGAGGAAATGGCAACCCACTCCAGTGTTCTTGCCTAGAGAATCCCAGGGATGGGGAAGCCTGGTGGGCTTCTGTCTATGGGGTCGCACAGAGTCAGACATGACTGAAGCGACTTAGCAACAGCAGCATTCTGAATGGCGTGAGATGGTACCTCATTGTGGTTTTGATTTGCATTTCTCTGACAATGAGTGATGTTGAGGATCTTTTCATGTGTCTGTTAGCCATCTGTATGTTTTCTTTGGAGAAATGTCTGTTTAGTTCTTTGGCCCATTTTTTGATTGAGTCTTTTATTTTCCTGGAATTGAGCTGCATGAGCTGCTTGTATATTTTTGAGATTAATTCTTTGTGAGTTGCTTCATTTGCTATTGTTTTCTCTCATTCTGAAGGCTGTCTTTTCACCTTGCTTATAGTTTCCTTCGTTGCGCAGAAGCTTTTAAGTTTAATTATGTCCTATTTGTTTAGTTTTGCTTTTATTTCTATTACTCTGGGAGGTGGGTCATAGAGGATCCTGCTGTGATTTGTGTCAGAGAGTGTTTTGCCTATGTTTTCCTTTTAGGAGTTTTATAGTTTCTGGTCTTACATTTAGATGATTAATCCATTTTGAGTTCATTTTGTGTATGGTGTTAGAAAGTGTTCCAGTTTCATTCTTTTACAAGTGGTTGACTAGTTTTCCCAGCACAACTTGTTAAAGAGATTGTCTTTTCTCCATTTGTATATTCTTGCCTCCTTTGTCAAAGATAAGGTGTCCATAAGTCAGGCAGGTTGATTCCTCCAGTTCCATTCTTCTTTCTCAAGATTGCTTTGGCTATTTGAGGTTTTTTGTATTTCCATACAAATAGTGAAATTATTTGTTCTAGTTTTGTGAAAAATATCGTTGGTAGCTTGATAGGGATTGCATTGAATCTGTAGATTGCTTTGGGTAGTATACTAATTTTCACTATATTGATTCTTCTGATGCATGAACATGGTATATTTCTCCATCTGTGTCATCTTTGATTTCTTTCACCAGTGTTTTATAATTTTATATATATAGGTCTTTTGTTTCTTTAGGTCGATTTATTCCTAAGTATTTTATTCTTTTTGTCACAATGGTGAATGGAATTGTTTCCTTGATTTATCTTTCTGTTTTCTCATTGTTAGTGTATACGAATGCAAGGGATTTCTACATGTTAATTTTATATCCTGCAACTTTACTATATTCATTGATTAGCACTAGTGATTTTCTGGTGGTATCTTTAGGGTTTTCTATACAGAGGATCATGTCATCTGCAAACAGTGAGAATTTTACTTCTTTTCTAATCTGGATTTATTTTATTTCTTTTTCTTTTCTGATTGCTGTGTCTAAAACTTCCAAACCTATGTTGAAAAGTAGTGGTGAGAGTGGGCACCCTTGTCTCATTCCTCACTTTAGGGGAAATGATTTCAATTTTTCACCATTGAGGATAATGTTTGCTGTGGGTTTATCATATATAGCTTTTATTATGTTGAGGTATGTTCCTTCTATGCCTACTTTCTGGAGGGTTTTTATCATAAATTGATGTTGAAATTTGATGTTGAATGTCAAAGTCTTTCTCTGCATCTATTGAGATAATCATATGGTTTTTATCTTTCAATTTGTTAATGTGGTGTATCACATTGATTTGCAAATGTCGAAGAACCCTTGCATCCCTGGGATAAAACCCACTTGGTCATGATGTATGATCTTTTTAACATGTTGTTGGATTCTGTTTGCTAGAATTTTGTTAAGGATTTTTTTTAAGGATGTTCATCAGTGCTATTGGCCTGTAGTTTTCTTTTTTTGTGGCATCTTTGTCTGGTTTTGGTATTAGGGTGATGATGGCCTCATAGAATGAGTTTGGCAGTTTACCTTCCTCTGCAATTTTCTGGAAGAATTTGAGTAGAATAGTTGTTAGCTCTTCTCTAAGTTTTTGGTAGAATTCACCTGTGAAGCCATCTGTCCTTGGCTTTTGTTTGTTGGAAGATTTCTGATTACGGTTTCAATTTCTGTGCTTGTGATGGGTCTGTTACAATTTTTCTATTTCTTCCTGTTTCAGTTTTGGAAGGTTATACTTTTCTAAGAATTCATCCATTTCTTCCAAGTTGTCCATTTTATTGGCATATAGTTGCTGATCGTAGTCTCTTATGATCCTTTGTATTTCTGTGTTGTCTATTGTGATTTCTCCATTTTCATTTCTAATTTTATTGATTTGATTCTTTTCCCTTTTTTTCTTGATGAGTCTGGCTAATGGTTTGTCTATTTTATTTTATCTTCTCAAAGAACCAGCTTTTAGCTTTGTTGATTTTGGCTCTGGTCTCTTTTGTTTCTTTTTCATTTATTTCTGCCCTAATTTTTATAATTTCTTTCTTTCTGCTAATCCTGGGGTTCTTCATTTCTTCTTTTTCTAGTTTCTTTAGGTGTAAAGTTAGGTTATTTATTTGATTTTTCTCTTGTTTCTTGAGGTAAGCTTGTATTGCTATGAACCTTCCCCTCAGCACTGCTTTTACTGAATTCCATAGATTTTGGGTTGGCGTGTTTTCATTTTCATTTGTTTCTATGCATATTTTGATTTCTTTTTAAATTTCTTCTGTGATTTGCTGGTTATTCAGAAGTATGTGGTTTAGCTTCCATATGTTTGTATTTTTAATAATTTTTTCCCTGTAGTTAACATCTAATCTTACTGCATTGTGGTCAGAAAAGAGGCTGGAAATGATTTCAACTTTTTTTGAATTTATAAAGGCTAGATTTATGACCCAGGATGTGATCTATCCTGGAGAATGTTCTGTGTGCCCTTGAGAAAAAGTTGAAATTCATTTTTTGGGGGTGAAATGTCCTATAGATATCACTTAGGTCTAACTGGTCCATTGTATCATATAAAGTTTATATTTCCTTGCTAATTTTCTGTTTAGTTGATCTATCCATAGGTGTGAGTGGGGTATTAAAGTCTCCCACTATTATTGTGTTACTGTTTATTTCCCCTTTCATACTTGTTAGCATTTGCCTTACATATTGTGGTGGTCCTGTGTTGGGTGCATATATACTTATAATTGTTATATCTTCTTCTTGGATTGATCCTTTGATCATTATGTAGTGTCCTTCTTTGTCTCTTTTCATGGCCTTTATTTCAATGTCTATTTTATCTGATATGAGTGTTGCTACTCCTGCTTTCTTTTGGTCTCTATTTGTGAAATATCTTTTTCCAGCCCTTCACTTTCAGTCTGTATGTGTCCCTTATTTTGAGGTGGATCTCTTATAGACAATATATATAGGGGTCTTGTTTTTGTATCCATTCAGCTAGTCTTTGTCTTTTGGTTGGGGCATTCAATCCATTTACATTTAGGGTAATTATTGATAAATGATCCCATTGCCATTTACTTTTTGTTTTGAGTTTGAGTTTATAAACCTTTTCTGTGTTTCCTGTCTAGAAAAGATCCTTTAGCATTTGTTGAAAAGCTGGTTTGGTGGTGCTGAATTCTCTCATCTTTTGCTTGTCTATAATGCTTGTGATCCCCTTCATATTTGAATGAGATCCTTGCTGGGTATAGAAATCTGGGTTGTAGATTTTTCTCTTTCATCACTTTAAGTATGTTCTGCCATTCCCTCCTGGCCTGAAGAATTTTTATTGAAAGATCAGCTGTTATCCTTATGGTAACCCCCTTGTGTGTTATTTGTTGTTTTTCTCTTGCTGCTTTTAATATTGGTTCTTTGTGTTTGATCTTCATTAATTTGATTAATATGTGTCTTGGGGTGTTTTGCCTTGGGTTTATCCTGTTTGAGACTCTCGGGGTTTCTTGGACTTGGGTGGCTATTTCCTTCCCCATTTTAGGGAAGTTTTCAACTATTATCTCCTCAAGTATTTTCTCATGGTCTTTCTTTTTGTCTTCTTCTTCTGGGACTCCTATGATTCGAATGTTGGGGCATTTAACATTGTCCCAGTGGTCTCTGAGGTTGTCCTCATTTCTTTAGTTCTTTTTTTCTTTTTTCCACTCTGCTTCATTTATTTCCACCATTCTATTTTCCACCTCCCTTATCCTCTCTTCTGCCTCAGTTATTCTACTATTGGTTCCCTCCAGAGTGATTTTGATCTCAGTTATTGCATTATTCATTATTGACTGACTCTTTTAATTCTTCTAGGTCCTTGTTAACCATTTCTTGCTTCTTCTCAATCCTTGTCTATGATCTATTTATCTGTAACTCCATTTTGTTTTCAAGATTTTGGATCATCTTTACTATCATTATTCTGAATTCTTTTTCAGGTAGATGCCCTATCTCTTTTTTTGTTTGATTTGGTGGGCATTTATCATGTTCATTTACCTACTGAATATTTCTCTGCCTTTTCATTTTGTTTAGATTGCTGTGTTTGGGGTGGCCTTTATGTCTGCAGGAAGTTTGTGGTTTCTCTTTATTGTGGAGGTTTCTCCCTGTGGATGGGGTTGGACTAGTGGCTTGTCAAGATTTCCTTTGTTGGGGAAGCTTGCATTGGTGTTCTGGTGGATGGAACCAGATCTCTTCTCTCTGGAGCGCAGTGAAGTGTCCAGTAGTGAGTTTTGAGGTATCTGTGGCTTTGGTGTGACTTTGGGCAACCTGTATTTTAATGCTTAGGGCTATGTTCCTGTGTTGCTGGAGAATTAGCATGGTATGTCTTGCTCTGGAACTCATTGGCTCTTGGGTGGAGCTTGGTTTCAATGTAGGCATGGAGGCTTTTGGATGAACTCTTGTCAATTAATGTTCCCTGGAGTGAGCAGTTCTCTGGTGTTTTCAAGTTTGGATTTAAGCCTCCTACCTCTGGCTTTCAGTCTTACTCTTACAGTAGCCTCAAGACTTCATTCATAGAGCACTGATGATAAATCATCTAGGTTAATGGTGAAAAGATTCTCCATACTGAGGGACACCCAGAGAGGTTCACAGAGTTACATGGAGAAGAGAAGAGGGAGGTGGGAGATAGAGCTGACCAGGAGAAGAAGAGGCAAAATCAGAAGGAGAGAGAGCAATCTAGCCAGTAATCAATTCCCTATGTGCTCTCCACAGTCTGGAACACCCAGAGAGGTTCACAGAATTACATAGAGAAGAGAAGAGGGAGAAGGGAGATAGAGGTGACTAGGAGGGGAAGAAGGGAAGTCAAAAGGGGAGAGACCAATCTAACCAGTAAGCAGTTCCCTAAGTGTTTTCCACAACCTGGAACACTCAGAGAGATTCACAGAGTTAGGTAGAGAAGAGAAGGGGGAGGGAGGAGATAGAGGTAACTTGGGGAAGAAAAGGGAGAGTGAAAAGGGGAGAGAGCAATCAAGCTAGTAATCACACCTGTAAGTAAAAATGGGTACTGAAGATTAGAGTCTTAAAGGTACAAAATTGATAACAAATATCAAAAAGCAAAGATTAAAAACCTAGAGTAGAGGTTAGATTCTCAAAGATACAATATTAAAAATACAAAACAAAATCAATCACAAAAATTATAAAAAATATATATGTGAAATTTGCTTTAAAAATAGGGTCTTTTTTTGCAAGATAATAGTAGGTTATAAAAATGAAAATTAAAGGAGTAATAAAGAGCTTAAAATAAAATAATAAAAAAGATAATAGTAAAAATGTATCTAGGAATTTCTCTGGAGCTGTTCAGGGCAGTGTGGGGTCAGTTCAGTTTCAGATAGTTCCTTGTTCCAGCTTATACTTCTTCTCAAGGTCTATAGGCCCCCTCCAATGCTTAGTCAATGTTAACTAATCTGTTGCCCCTGTCACTTCCAGAGTGGCTCCCTCTTCATTGTTTATTTTGGCTTCCTCTGCAAGTCTCTTCAGTGTCTAATTTCCACCCTGACACAAGGGGGGTCACTTATTTAGGCTCATTTGTTCAATTGTGCTGTGGGGAGGGAGGAACACTGCAAACAAATATCACTGGCGTGTGTGGGGAGTGCTCACAGTGTATGGACCACACTGAGTTTGCCCCAGCTCACAGTGCGTGTGCTTTCCTGGTCTACACTGCTCAGGCTCCAGGTTGCTCTGAAGGGGAACTGTCCAAAGCGGCCCTGGGTCGCATGCACTTCCCAAGCCTAAGCTGCTCAGGTTCAGGTTTTTAGGTATTCCACAAAGGCACAGACTCGGTTGGGCCTGCGTTTTGTGGCCTTCCCAGGTCCAGGAGCTCGGGCGACCAGGTGCTTGGCGAGCACACTGTCGCAGGTGTATGGTGCATCTTATCACCACCCTGTTCCCAGCTGCTTGGTTTCCTGGATGCACAGCAAGAGCACCATTTCAGGTGTGCTGCGTGTCGCCTCTGGGGGGCTGATCTCAGGCTGCGACCCTCCTGGCAGATGTCAACCGTCCAGGATCCCAGAAGACGTGGTTAGCAACTGGGAGCCTGCTCACAGTTTGGTGGAGGATGCCATCTCTGGGGCTGAGATTGCCTCTCGCCTTCCGGCTCTGGATGTTGCCCACAGGGGAATGGGCCAGTCCATAGCCAGCTAGCTCTCCTTTGGTATTCGTTCAATCCTTTGTTCCATGAGCTGGCCAGGCTCTGTCTTGGGTTAGAACTTTTCGTGGGGAAGTTCTCTCTCTCTCTGTTTTCTTTTTTTCCTCTCTCAGGCCATCCCACAGTTTGGGTTGCTATCTCACCTTAGCTCCTTCAGGGCATTCAGGCCTGGTCCTTACCCTAAGCATGCAACCTGCACCTCCCCTGCTCGCTGGTGGCAGATGCGAGCGTCTTGAGTATTTCTCTGCTGGGAGTTTTGGTTAAGGCATGTATTCTGTGGGTTTTGTTTTTTGTTTTTTTTCCCTCCTGGTTATGTTGCCCTCTGAGATTCCAAAACTCCCCACAGACCCATTGGTGAGAGGGTTTCCTGGTGTTTGGAAACTTCCTCTCCTTCGCAACTCCCTCCCCAGGATGGGTCTCTGTCCTAACGCTTTTGTCTCTCTTTTTGTCTTTTATATTTTGTCCTACCTCCTATCCAAGAGAATGGGCTGCCTTTCTGGGTGCCTGGTGTCCTCTGCTACCATTCAGAAGTTGTTTTTTGGAAGTTGCTCAACATTCAACTGATCTTTTGATGATTTCATTGGGGAGAAAGTGGTCTCCCTGTCCTATTCCTGTGCCATCTTAGGACTGCCCCCCTAGCATCTATGTTTATCAAGGATATTGGTATATAGATTTCTTTTTCTGTAGTGTTATTTTCTGGCTTTGGTATCAGGGTAATACTAACCTTGAAAAATAAGTTTAAGCATGTCTCTGCCTCTAACTTTTCTTGAAAATTTGAGAAGGACTGGCATTAACTCTTTAAATGTTTGGTAGACCAGTGAAACCATTTGATCTTGGGCTTTTTTTCCTTTTTTGAAAATTATGGTATAATTCATATAAAATAAATTTCCCTTTAAATTTATGGTTCTCTGAGTTTTAGGAATTTTATACAGTCATGTATACCATCATAATCAAGATAAAGGATTGTTGATAACCTCCAGAAATTCTATTGTACTGCACTTTGTTCAAGTCTTCTCCTTATCCTAAATCTCTAGGAATCAATGATTTGTTGTCTTCTCCTAGAATTTTGCCTTTCCCAGAATGTGTTACAAATGGAATCATTTATATGTGTATGTATATATGTTGAGATTCACCCATGCTATTGTGTATATCAAGATTCATCCTTTATGGCTGAGTTGCATTCCAGTTCTATTGTATGCATATACTATAATTTGTCAGTTCATGAGAATTTAGGTTGTTTTGAGTATTTGTGAATAAAGCTACTAAAATGTTTGCATACAGGCTATTTATGAAAAAAAGAAGTTTTCATTTTCATTTGGGTAAATATGTTGGAGTGGGATTGCTGGCCTGTATCTTAAGTGTGGGACTTCCTTTGTGGCTCAGTGGTAAAGAATCCACCTGCCAATGCAAGAGATGTAGGTTTGATGCCTGGGTTGGGAAGATCCCCTGGAGAAGGAAATGGCAACCCACTCCAGTATTCTTGCCTGGGAAATCCATGGACAGAGGAACCTGGTGGGCTACAGACCATGGGGCTGAGAAGAATCAGACACGACTTAGGTACTAAACAGCAACAACAATATTAAATGTATGTTTAACATCATCAAAAAATGCCAATTTACTTTTCAAAGTGGCTATATTATTTTAAACTCTCATTAGCAATATTTAAGAGTTCTGTTTAGAGTCTTAAATTTCAACATTCTGTGTGGGATATGAAGAATGGCTTGGATTCCATGCAAGATTAAAAATTAGGACAGAAACTTGTAAAATAAAGCCACAATACTGAAGACTACCCCTTCAGTGAAAGGATAGGCAGAAGTAGTCTACTAACTGTTGTTTCTTGATTTGCATACAGATTTCTCAGGAAACAGGTCAGGTGGTCTGGTATTCCCATCTCTATAAGAATTGTCCACAGTTTGTTGTGATCCACACAGTCAAAGGCTTTGGCATCGTGAATAAAGCAGAAGTAGATATTTTTCTTGAATTGTCTTGCTTTTTCTATGATACAGCAAATGTTGTCAATTTGGTCTCTTGTTCCTCTGCCTTTTTAAAACCCAGTTTGTACATGTGGAAGTCCTCAGTTCATGTACTGTTGAAGCCTAGCTTGAAGGATTTTGAGCATTACCTTGCTATAGCATGTGAAATGAGTGTGATTGTACAGTAGTTTGAACATTCTTTGGCATTGCCGTTCTTTGAGATTGATATGAAAACTGACCTTTTCCAGTCCTGTGGCCATTGCTGAGTTTTTCAAATTTGCTGTCATATTGAGTACAGAATTTTAAAACAGCATCATTCTTTAGGATTTAAAATAGGCCAGCTGGAGTTCCATCACCTCCACTTGCTTTGTTCATAGTGAGTTCCTTGATGGCTCAGTGGGTAAAGAATCTGCCTGCAGTGCAGGAGACATAGAAGACACAGGTTCAATCCCTGGATCAGAAAGATCCCCTGGAGAAGGAAATGGTAACCCAGTCCACTATTTCTTGCCTGAAAAATCTCATGGACATAGGAGCCTGGCAGGCTACAGTCCAAAGGGTCACAAAGAACTGGACTTGACCGAGCAACTAAGCACATACAATGCTTCCTAGACCCACTTGAATTTGCATTCCAGGATTTCTGCCTCTAGGTGAGTGACCACACCATCATGGTTATCCAGGTGATTAAGAACTTTTTTGTCTATTTTTTAGTATATTCTTGCCACTGCTTCTTAGTCTCTTCTGCTTCTGTTATGTCCTGGCAGTTTCTGTCCTTTATTGTGCCCATCTTTGCATGAAATGTTCCTTTGTTATCTCCAGTTTTCTTGACAAGATCTCTAGTCTTTCTCATTCTGTTGTTTTCCTCTCTCTATGCATGTTTCATCACACTTCTAATAGTGCCCATAACTCCTTTCTCCCATTATCTTTTGGAGTTTTCAAATATTTATGGAAGTATATATACACATATATACACTGGACACTTCCTCTTTGGATGAAGAGCTATGACAAATCTAGACAACGTATCAAAAAGCAGAGACATTACTTTGCCAACAAAGGTCTGTCTTAGTCAAAGTTATGGTTTTTCCAGTAGTCATGTATGAAGGTGAGCGTTGGACCATCAAGAAGGTTGAGTGCTGAAGAATTGCTGCTTTTGAATTGTTCTGGAGAAGATTCGTGAGAATCCCCTGTACTGAAAGTATATCAAGCCAGTCAATCCCGAAGGATATCAACCCTGAATATTCACTGGAAGAACTGATGCTGAAGCTCCAACCTTTGGCCACCTGTTGAGAATAAATTACTCACTGGAAAAGACCCTGATGATGGGAAAGACTGAGGGCAGGAGGAGAAGGGACTATAGAAGATGAGATGTTAGATGGCATCATGGAATCAATGGACATGAGTTTGAGAAAGCTCCAGGAGATGGTGAAGGACAAGGAAGCCTGATGTTCTATAGTCCATGGGGGTCGCCAAGAGTCAGAGAGAACTTAGCAACTGAACCTCAACAGAAGTGTGATGGTTAAGGGTATTGCAAAGTTGATAAGACATCAACTCTGATTATAGAAAACACAGTACAATCAAAGAGTAAGCTCTTGCTGTCTGTAAAAAGTCACTCAGAAAACCTAGAAGCTTAAACAAGTCATTTTATTCAGTTCATAATTCTTTGGGTTGATGGGATGACATTTCTGGTTTAGTCAGGGTATGCCGGTAATCTACTGAGCTCTCTGATATGGCTGTAAGCAATTGGTTGGTCAATAGATATCTTCTTCACAACTCTGGTGGCAGGCTGGCTGTTGACTGCTCTTCTCCCCCAGGTGGAGTCTACTCCAGCTTATTCACATGGAAATTTTAAAATTTAAAAAAGAATAGAGGAAGCCTTAGAATTCTAGTGCATTTTAAGGCTCTGCTTGATCACGTTTGCTAATAATTTATTGCTCAAAGAAAGTCATATGACCAAATCTAGTAGCAAGGGGTAAGTAAACAGACTTCATCTCTTGAAGTATTCTGCAGTATAACATTGCAAGGATATGGATACAAGGAATGGAAGAATTCTGGATCATTTTGATAATCTGTTACACAAATGAGGATAGACAGAAAGCCAAATCTAGATGTATTGGCAGAATAGCAGAACACCCAAGGACACAGAGAAGATCTTAATAATAGCTGGAGGAAAAAAGCTAACCTTTTTAGAAAAGAATAACTCAGGCTAAACATCTGGAAGTTTGAGCAAGAAGAAAATGGGAGAAGGTGTAAAAACCAATGTGAATAACAAATGCACACAAAAAACACTCTGAAAATAAAACCAATAGTAATTAATTATTAACAGTTTTGTGCCAATGAAATAGAAAACTAGAGAAAAATGAATAATTCCTTATTATATACATGATCAAAATGGATTTAAGAAGTGAATAACCCAGATAGTCTTGGAATCTTTAACATATCATAAAAAATTTATATTTTAAAATATGTATACTGTACCAGTTAGCTTTTGATGCATAACAAATTGAAGCTTAGCAGCTTGAAACAGCAACCATTTGTGCAGTTCAGAATTCTGTGCGTTGGCAATTTGGGCTGGGTTTTGCTGACTGGTTCTTACATTCTCAGTGAGTTCACTTGTAGCATCTTTGGTCAGCTGCTAGGTTTTCTAGGGGCTGACTGTTCTAGAATGTTTAGTTTGGTTTATCTCTGCTACATGTTATAGTCTAGTCCAGTTTTGTTAACATGGTTGCTGACAAGGGTTTCTAGAGCTGGAGCAAAACTTTGAATGGCCTTTTGAAGCCTGCAGTTGAAACTTGCACATTATTTTTCTGCATTTTACTGGCCAAACCAAGTTACAAGGCCAGATTTAAGAGTATGGGAAATAGACTCTGCCTTTTGATGAGATATGCTACAAATTCTCATTACACAGAGCATGGAACTGGCAAAGAGCAAAGGACTGTGACCATTTTTGCAGTCTATGATGTCTTTCCACCAAATAAGCACTGGATTCAGACAGTTATACAAGGGAGCTGTATTACACCCAAGGAAACATCTCTTATTTTATATAAACTCTTCCAGAGGATAAAATAAATGAAAACACTACCCATCTCATTTTATGACGATAGAGTTACTTTGATGTGTAAACTAGACAGGGATTACACAAGAAATTGTACAAGCTAATTTACTTCAAAAGTAAATTACATGGATTAACATGTTTAAACACAGATTAACATGTTTAAACAAAATATTAGCAAACTGAGTGTATCTGTGTGTGTGTGTGTGTGAAAAAGAGAGTGAGCGAGAGAGCCTGTTGGTTATTTCAATCAATAATATAAATCTGTTTTCATCATCAGAATATTTGTTCATTTCTGTGGTTATCTCAAGAGGCAGAAAAAAACACTACATGAAATTCAATACTGATTCATGACAAAAAAAATTCTTAGCAAAATCAGAATAGAAGAAAACATTAAGCTGATAAAAAGTACATGACGAAAACATACATAGAAACATCACACTTATGGTTTAAATATTAAGAAGATTCCTGCTGAAATCAGAAATCATGTAGGAATCTCTATTACCATGTTTCTTTTCAACACTTTACTGTAGGTCCTTACCAGCAAAGTAAGTTAAAACCTTTAGGATTATGAAAAAGAAAAACATACTTATTCACAAAGTATGTAATAGTCTACAAAATTTGGATTCATGAATAATTACAATTGCCAAGAGAGTTCAGAAAGACTGGACACTTCTGTTGGTTTCTTTTGGATACTCTTTTTGTATGAACAAAAGTTTTCACTTTATTTGAATAAATATAAAATCAAAAAACAAAGTCAGCTGCGTTACTGAATGAAATTTGCAGCAGGAACAACAAAAATGCAGTTAGATATAATATTTTGTTTATAATAACAATGTATAGGTACTTAAGCACAAATAAAATCAAATATATCCATGACAGTTATGAAGCAAATTATAAAATTCTATTACAAACTATATTAAAGAACATCTAAATTGGAAAAGATATACCATGTTCCTGGAGAAGAAGGTTTTAAATAGTAAATGCAGTTCTTCCCAAATTTATCTGTAGATTCAGTTAACTAGTAATAAATTTCCAACAGGATTTTGTTTTGGATGGAATCTATAAGCTGATTTTAAAATTTATGTAGAAGATTGAAGAAAGAAGAAAAGTGAAAGTGTTAGTTTCTCAGTTGTGTCTGACTCTGTGATCCCATGGATTGTAACATACCAGGCTCCTCTGTCCGTGGAATTCTCCAGACGAAAATACTGGAGTGGGTAGCCATTCTCTTCTCCAGGGAATCTTCCTGACTCAGGGGTCAAACTGGTTCTCCTACACTGCAGGCAGTAAAGATTCTTTACTGTCTGAGCCACCAGGGAAGCCCTATGGAGGATTAAAGAACAAGAATAATGACAATTCTGAAGAAGAAAAAGGAAGAGGGACTTGCTCTTTTAGATATAAAGGCTTATAATAAACTCATAGGAATCTTATAGTGCAAGAATTGGCATATAAGTCAATAGAACAGATGGAGAAGTCAGATACTGTTCCATTATATATGGCAACTTGGAAACTTGAAATGGCATATCAGATACATGATGAGAGGATGTATTCATTGATAAATGTTTAGGAAACTCAGTTAACTAAATATTTCATGTATATATAAATTGATATGATTGACTGTGTATAGTGACAGGAAAGGCTTTAAGTATTTATTTGCATACCATATCCAAAAAAACAATTAACATTTAGAATTAACTTAAATACCTAAACATTAAAACTTTAAAAGTTTTTAGAAGACAAATAGAAGCAAATCTTCATGTTCTTGGAGTAGAGAACAATTTCTTAAGATCAAAAAATACAGAATCATTAAAGGAAATATTGATAAGTTTAATATATAGAATACAAAGATCTGTTTATGAAAGATAATCTTGGCAACAATGATCAGTTAGCAAAGAAATATTGAATAATATTCATTAAAGAAATGCTACAAATCAAGACTCTCATAACTCAATAAGAAATCTAGCAAAATATGTATAAAAGGCAGTCCTTCAAAGTGGAAGCAAATAGATGTATTAAAAGGAATTCCATTTCAGTAGTAATCTTGGAAATGCAAATTGGAACCATTAGGAGATACTGTTTCTTAGCTGGGATTCCCAGGTGACAGACTGGTACAGAATGTGCCTGGCAACGTAGGAGATGTGGTTTAGATCCCTGGTTCTGAATATCCCCTGGACTAGGAAATGGCAACTCATTCTGATATTCTTGCCTGGAAAATCCCATGGAGAGAGGAGCCTGGCAGGCTACAGTTTATGAGGTCGCAAAGAGTGGTGCGTGACTGAGCACATACGCACATTTCTTAGCCATCATTCTAACAAAATGGAAAAAAAAAAAAAACCCAAACCAACAATGTTAAGTGTGAAGGAGATAGTTGTCATGTGTTCACTGTAGTGGAAATTTGAACTGGTAGAACAGCTAGGGAGAGCAATTGGGGAGATTTTTTATAAAATTGAAGATGTGCATAACTTATGACACAGGAACCCAATTTCTAGGTATAAACCCTGAACAAACTCTTCTTTCCACGTTTCTCTATTAAAGAAACTCATGTACCCAAGGAGATATGTACAAGCATTATCACAGGAGCATTTGTTTTTTTAAATTTCAAAAACTTTAAAAAAAGACAAACCAAGCTGTCCATCATTAGAATATTTAAATTGTGGTAAACATTAAAATCTTAGAAATTGAATAAAAATTGATGAATTGCAAACATAATGTTGAATGAAAAAGCAAGGTGTGGAATAAAATTATGGTATTAAATCATTTATATGTTTTAAAATGCAAAACAATCCTATATATTGCTTATTTATACATTTATGATTGGATGGCATCACTGACTCAATGGGCATGCATTTGAGTAAGCTCTGCGAGTTGGTGATGGACAGGGAAGCCTGGTGTGTTGCAGTCCATGGGGTCGCAAAGAGTCAGACACGACTGAGCAACTGAACTGAACTGATGGGTGAAAAGATAAAGACATGGGAATTGATAAGCTTAAATTCAGACTAGTTTAACTTCTGAGAGGAAGAAATGGGATTTTATTAGGGATGGGTATCCAGAAGGCTTCAACTATAGTGATACAACATTTTATTTAAGGTAGGTGGTAAATTAACAGGTATTTGCCATAGATTGGTTTCAACCCTTTTGTGCATCATACATATTCAAAATAAAAAAAAGTGACATAATTTTTACAGTGATAATTCACACACGTATAAAAGTAAGTACATATATCTATATACATATGTGTGATTTTTTTCATGTTCTATGATTTTTCCATGTGTCCAAGAATCAACAGAAATTTGCCAAAGTGTCCCTGCTCCAAACTAGCTCTCATTTAATGCTGTTTCTTGTTCTGTTGCTAGATAACTGCTGGTGAACCTACACTTTTCTTAGGGACTTTGGGTCTGTAACAAAGAGCAGCAGCTATTTCCCAGTCCTGAAAAGGGTCAGAATCATGTGAGGCAGACTTTAATATTCAAATTCCTGTGTTGAGAATCTGAAGTATAGGGTTTGGGAATCTATTTATTTATTTAAATTAAAAAATATTTTGTTTTAATTGGAGGTTAATTATAATATTGTGGTTTTTGCCATACATTGACATCAGCCATGCATGCACATGTGTCCCCCTATCTTGAACCCCTCTCCTACCTCCCTCCCCACCCTAACCCTCTGGGTTGACCCAGAGCACCAGCTTTGTGTGCACTGCTTCATGCATCAAACTTGCACTGGTCATCCGTTTTACATATTGTTATATACATGTTTAATATATATACATGTTATTCTCTCACATCATCCCACCGTCACCTTCTCCCACATAGTTCAAATGTCTGTTCTTTACATCTATGTCTCCTTTACTGTCTTGCATATAGGGTTTTGTTGTTACCATCTTTCTAAATTCCATATATATGTGTTAATATACTGTATTGGTGTTTCTTAGTTCACTCTGTATAATAGGTTCCAGTTTCATCCACCTCATAGAACTGACTCAAATGCTTTTTTTTTTTTATAGATGAGTAATACTCCATTGTGTATATGTACCACAGCTTTCTTATCCATTCATCTGCTGATGGACATCTAGGTTGCTTCCATGTCCTGGCTATTATAAACAGTGTTGTGATGAACAGTGAGGTACATGTGTCTCTTTCGATTCTGGTTTCCTTGGTGTATATGCCCAGCAGTGGGATTGCAGGGTCATATGGCAGTTCTGTTTCTAGTTTTTTAAGGAATCTCCACATGGTTCTCCATTGTGGCTGTACTAGTTTGAATTCCTACCAACAGTGTAAGAGGGTTCCCTTTTCTCCACACTCTCTGCAGCATTTATTGTTAGTGGACTTTTTGATGGCAGTCATTCTGACTAGCATGAGATGGTGCCTCATTGTGGTTTTGATTTGCATTTCTCTGATAATGAGTGATGTTGAGCACATTTTCATGTGTTTGTTAGCCATCTGTGTGTCTTCTTTGAAGAAATGTCTGTTTAGATCTTTGGCCCACTTTTTGATTTAGTCATTTATTTTTCTGGTATTGAGCTGCATGAGTGGCTTGTATATTTTTGAGATTAATTCTTTGTCAGTTGTTTCATTTGCTTTCATTATCTTCCATTCTGAAAGCTGTCTTTTTACCTTGCTTATAGTTTCCTTTGTTGTGAAAAAGCTTATGTTTAATTGGGTCCCATTTGTTTATTTGTGCTTTTGCTTCCATTACTCTGGGAGGTGGGTCATAGAGGATCTTGCTGTGATTTATGTCATATTCATGATATAGTCTATCCTGGAGAATGTTCCGTGTGCACTTGAGAAAAAGGTGAAATGCATTGTTTTGGGGCGAAATGCCCTGTAGATATAAATTAGGTCTAACTGGCCCATTGTATCATTTAACTTGTGTTTCCTTGCTAATTTTCTCTTTGGTTCATCTATCCATAGGTGTTAGTGGGGTAAGTCCCCTACTATTGTTCTCTTACTGTTAATTTCCCCTTTCATACTTCTTAGCATTTGTCTTATGTATTGAGGTACTCCTATATTGGGTGCATATATATTTATAATTGTTATATCTTCTTCTTGGATTGATCCTTTGATCATTATGTGTCCTTTGTCTCTTATCATGGTCTTTATTTTAACGTTTATTTATCTGAGTATTGCTACTCCTGCTTTCCTTTCATCTCCATTTGCATGAAATATCTTTCCAGCCTCTCACTTTCAGTCTGTATATGTCCCTAGGTTTGAGGTGGGTCTCCTGTAGACTGTATATATAGGGGTCTTGTTTTTGTATCCATTCAGCCAGTCTTTGTGTTTTGGTTGGAGCATTTAACCCATTTACATTTAAGGTAATTATTGATAAGTACAAAAGGCCTCTTAATGAAAATGAAAGTGGAGAGTGAAAAAGTTGGCTTAAAGCTCAACATTCAGAAAATGAAGATCATGGCATCTTGTCCCATCACTTCATGGGAAATAGATGGGGAAGCAGTGGAAACAGTGTCAGACTTT
>NW_011494960.1:3985827-3985905 GCF_000754665.1 Bison bison bison | reverse complement strand
AGGGGAAAAAAAAAAAAAAAAACCAGGAGATCCCAGGGAAGGGAGAGACTGATTTTCAGAGTCATTACAATATTCAGT
>NW_011494960.1:3984768-3985727 GCF_000754665.1 Bison bison bison | reverse complement strand
GGAAACAGTGTCAGACTTTTTTTCTGGGGGCGGGGGGGCTCCAAAATCACTGCAGATGGTAACCGCAGCCATGAAATTAAAAGATGCTGACTCCTTGGAAGGAAAGTTATGACCAACCTAGATAGCATATTTAAAAGCAGAGTCATTACTTTGCCAACAAAGGTCTGTCTAGTCAAGGCTAAATTTTTCAAGCGGTCATGTATTCATGTGAGAGTGGGACTATAAAGAAAGCTGAGCACCGAAGAATTGATGCTTTTGAACTGTGGTGTTGGAAGAGACTCTTGAGAATCCCTTGGACTGCAGGGAGATCAAACCAGTCCATCCTAAAGGAAGTCAGTGGTGAGTGTTCCTTGGAAAGACTGATGTTGAAGTTGAAACTCCAATACTTTGGCCACCTGATGACAAGAGCTGACTCATTGAAAAGACCCTGATGCTGGGAAAGATTGAAGCGGGGAGAAGAAGGGGACAACAGAGGATGATAGGTTTGGATGGCATCACCGGCTCAATAGGCATGAATTTGAGTAAACTTCAGGAGCTGGTGATGGACAGGGGGCTGGCGTGTTGCAGTCCTTGGGGTAGCAAAGAGTTGGACACAGCTGAGCAACTGAATGAACTGAACTGGTCTCTCTTGTAATAGCAGTTGTTTAAACATTTTTATAAAACTTTAAAAGTTAAACTATGATTTGTAATTTTTATTTAAATTGCATATAAAGAGTTGATTCTTACTGCTGATAAAGCTCGTGGCTCATAAATTCTCAGTTGCTTGCCAGTGTGGGATTCTTTTATATACAGCAGAATATAATGCAGGTTCATATAGCAGAAAATGTGACATATAATTTACCATAGAATATTATATATAGCATGGATATACATAACATATATATGTATATACATGTTATATATAACATACCAAAAATATGGTATATAGTATACATCTATATCGGAGAAGGCAATGGCAC
>NW_011494960.1:3974680-3984668 GCF_000754665.1 Bison bison bison | reverse complement strand
TTAAATAAACCTTTCTGTGTTTCCTGTCTAGAGAAGATCCTTTAGTATTTGTTGAAGAGCTAGTTTGGTGGTGTTGAATTCTCTCAGCTTTTGCTTGTCTGTAAAGCTTTTGATTTCTCCTTCATATCTGCATGAGATCCTTGTTGGGTAAAGTAATCTTGGCTGTAGATTTTTCTCTTTCATCACTTTAACTATGTCCAGTCATTTCCCTTCTGGCCTGAAGAGTTTCTATTGATACATCAGCTGTTATCCATATGGAGATCCCCTTGTGTGTTATTTGTTGCTTTTCCCTTGCTGCTTTTAATATTTTCTCTTTGTGTTTGATCTTTGTTAGTTTGATTAATATGTGACTTGTGGTGTTTTGCCTTGGGTTTATCCTGTTTGGGCCTCTCTGGGTTTCTTAGGGTTGGGTAGATATTCCCTTCCTCATTTTAGGGAAGTTTTCAACTATTATCTCTTCAAGTATTTTCTCATGCCCTTTCTTTTTGTCTTCTTCCTCTGGGACACCTATGATTCAAATGTTGGGGCATTTAACATTTCCCCAGAGGTCTCTGAAGTTGTCCTCATTTCTTTCTTTTTTCCTCTATGATTCATTTATTTCCACCATTCTATCTTCCACCTCACTTATCCTCTCTTCTGCCTTACTCTACTGTTGGTTCCCTCCAGAGTGCTTTTAATCTCAGTTATAAGTGTTCATTATTGATCAATTCTTCTTTATTTCTTCGAGGTCCTTGTTAAGCATTTCTTGCATCTTCTCAGTACTTGCCTCTAGTCTATTTATCTGTAACTCCATTTGTTTTCAAGATTTTGGATCATTTTTAATATCATTATTCTAAAAACTTTTTCATGTAGAGCCCCTATCTCCTCATTTGTTTGGTTTTGTGGGTTTTTATCATGTTCCTTCACCTGCTGAATATTTCTCTGCCTTTTCATTTTGTTCAGCTTGCTGTGTTTGGGATGCCCTTTCTGCAGGCTGGATGTTCATGATTCCTCTTAATTGTGGAGTCTGCTCCCTGTGGGTGGGGTTGGACCAGTGGCTTGCCAAGGTTTCCTGGCTGGGGAACTTGCATCTGTGTTCTGGTAGGTGGAGCTGGATCTCTTCTCTCTGGAGTGCAATGAAGTGTCCAGTAGTGAGTTTTTGGGTGTTTATGGGTTTGGCATGGCTTTGGGCACCTGTCTTTTAATGTTCCGGGTTGTATTCCTGTTTTGCTGGAGAATTAGTGTAATGTGTCTTGCACTGGGACTTGTTGCTCTTGGGTGGAGCTTGGTTTTAGTGCAGGTATGGAGACTTTTGGGTGAGCTCTTGCCTATTAGTATTCCCTGGAGTCAGGAGTTCTCTGATGTCCTAAAGTTCTGGAGTTAAGCCTTCTGCCTCTGGCTTTCAGTCCTCAAGACTTCTCCATCCATAAAGCACAAAAGATAAAACCCCTAGGTTAATGGTGAAACAATTATCCACAGCCAGGAATACCCAGAGAGATTCACAGAGTTATGTAGAATAGAGAAGAAGGAAGGGGGATATAGAGATGACCAGGAAGAGAAAAGGGAGAGTCAAAAGGGGGGAGAGCAATCTAGCCAGTGATCAAATTTGTAAGTGCTTGTTTCAGCCTAGAACACCCGGAGAGGTTCACTGAGTTATATAGAGATAGACAGAGGTGACTTGGAGAAGAAAAGGGAGAGTCAAAAGGGAAGATAGCAATCAAGCCAGTAATCAAATCTCTACATGAAAATGGATACTGAAGATTAGATTCTTAATGGTACAAAATTGATAACAGATATCAAAAAGCAGAGATTAAAAACCTAAAATAGAGGTTAGATGCTCAAAAATACAATATAAAAAATACAAAAAAAACCAATCTCAAAAATTAAAAACAATATGGAATTTATTTTTAAAAATAGTTTTTTTGAAAGGTAGGCTATTAAAATGAAAGTCAAAGGAGTAATAAAGAACTATTTTTTTAATTAAAAAGTGATAATAGTGAAAATATATCTAGGAATTTCTATGGAGCTGTTGTGGGCAGTTTGGGGTCAGTTCAGAAGTTGTTTTGTGGAAGTTGCTCAACATTCAACTGATCTTTTGATGAATTTGTGGGGGAGAAAGTGGTCGCCCCATCCTATTCCTCTGCTGTCTTGGGACTGCCCCTTGGTTTGGGAATTTATAGGTTTTTTAAAGGCTTTCTCATTGGTTTTGATCTGTAGGGTTGAAGACTCAAATTTAAATGCACTGACATAGGTGACATGTATTGATGATCTAGATTAGAGTTTCATCTTGGTCTCTGTAAGGATCTCATAAGATATGGTCAATAGTTAGTTTCTAATTTAGTGTCTTTTTAGGTTAATGTCTCTCCAACTTTAGACTGCATCTGAATCTCCAGGAGGGACTGTTAGAACTCAGGCAGCTTGATGTCAGCAAACAGTTTAGTAAGCAGCTCCAAGTTTCTTTACTTCCACAGAAATATCAGAAAACAAGCAGAAACTGTTAGAACCAACTTTGTCAGAATTTTGGAAAATGTTAAAGACTTATGGCAACCAAGTTAATTCTGAATAAAGAAAAAGGCAACATCAAAATAGTAGGAAAGCTCTGTGGCAGTGTTACTTGCCTTCATCCCACACCAACTATAGCTCAGTGGCAGTCTTAAAAGATGTCAGTCCCTGTTCCCAGTATGAAGCCATGGTCCCTGGTTCCAAGAGAGCAGAGCAAACCTTCTGTCTACAAAGTATTTTGCATGTTTGTTCTGTCTGAGACTACCTGAAGTGCACCTAACTCAGAATCAGAATTCTATCTGGGCAGAAGAAAGGTAGATATTGCTTAAAAAGAATGCAGAGATATGAGACAACCTGGGGCAAAAGATCATAGTTCACACACAGACACAGACACACACACACATGTGACAACCTGAAACAAAGAGGGAAAACTGAAGAGAGAGATTCATTGGGCAATTTAAGGCATTCAAAAGCACTCATGTATCTGAGGAATGTAGAAAGCTATCTGCAAGCTCAGAGCAAGATTTTTGCTCATCAGAGCCCTGGGAACACAGTAAACATTCACTGGGGATGAGCCCTAGGATTTGCACAAACATGGCTAAGTGTTAGAGGGCCCTAGCATATAGCGTGCTGTCCCCTACCTTCCCCCTCTCCCAGTTCCTGGCATTCAAGGAAATTGTGTTGGTCTGAAAAATTTCAGAACACAGCTCAGGAGCAGAGATTTCAGTGACCAAACATATTAGGTTGGTGCAAGATTAATTTTGGTTTTACATTTTTGAAATTTGTTGTTTGATATTGGAATACATTCTTAAATGTGATTATGTTATACATCATTTTAATGCACATTTCTCACTTTATATTTTTATTTTTGCTAATGACTTATTGCTGTTTATATTTATTTTAGACTAGGGAAATTATGGTAGACAAAAAGCAAATCTGAATGTTTTTCTTCATTGAGTTCAAAATGGGCCATTGAGCAGTGGAGACAACTCACAACATCAACAATGCATTTGGCCCATGAACTTCTAATGAATGTACAGTAAAGTGGTAGTTCAAGAAGTTTTGCAAAGGGGATGAGAGCCTTGAAGAAGAGGAGTGCAGTGGCTGGTTATCGGAAGTTGACAACAGCCGATTGAGAGCCATCATCTAAGCTGATCCTCTTACAACTACACAAGAAGTTGCCAAAGAACTCAGCTTCGACCATTCTATGGTCATTTGACATTTGAAGAAAATTGGAAAGGTGAGGAAACTGAATAAATGGGTGCCTCGTGAGCTAACCGAAAACTAAAAAATTGTCATTTTGAAGTGTCTTCTCTCATTCTATGCAACAAGAAACCATTTCTCAATAGAATTGTGACATGCAATGAAAAATGGATTTTATACGACAACTGGAAATGACCAGCTCAGTGATTGGACAAAGAAGAATCCCCAAAGCACATGTCAAAGCCAAAATTGCACCAAAAAAGGTCAGGGGCACTGTTTGGTGATTTGGTGCCTATCTGATCCACTACAGCTTTCTGAATCCCAGTGAAACCATTACATCTGAGAAGTATGCTTAGCAAACTGATGAGATGCACTGAAACCTGGAACACCTCCAGCCAGCACTGGGCAACATAAAGGGCCCAATTCTCCACAACAACTGCCGACCACATGTCGCACAACCAACACTTGAAAAGTTGAATGAATTGGGCTACAAAGTTTTGCCTCATCTGCCATATTCGCCTGACTTCTCACCAAATGACTGCTACTTCTTCAAGCATCTTGACAACTTTTTGCAGGGAAAAGGTTTCCACAACCAGCGGGACACAGACCAAGAGTCCATCAAATCCCGAAGCATGGATTTCATGCTACAAGAATAATCAAACTTACTTCTCATTGGCAAAAATGTGTTGATTCTAATAGTTCCTATTTTGATTAATAAAGATGTGTTTGAGCCTAGTTATAATGATTTAAAATTCACCATCTGAAACCACAATTACTTTTTCACCAACCAAATAATAAGGAATACAGTCTCTGTGAAAATAGATAAACTCCTAAACAAATAGATTACTGCAGCAATTCAACAACAGACAAGACAAATGAAAAGAACAGGGGAAAAAAAAAAAAAAAAAAAAAACCAGGAGATCCCAGGGAAGGGAGAGACTGATTTTCAGAGTCATTACAATATTCAGTTGTTCAGTCTTGAAATGAGATGAATCAGAAAGGTACTGCCATTCAAATAAAATAAATAGAAGCCATTCTGGAGGAAGTCCAAATATTGGATTTAGTAGATGGAAACTTGAAAATAACTGCCTTAAATGTGTTCAAAAAACTAAAGGAAAATGTGGCCTAAAAGGAAGTGAGGAAAATTTTGTATGAACAAAAGAGAATATCATTAAACAGAAAGTATAAAAAGGAACCAAATAGATATCCTGCAACTGAGAAGTACATTTGAAATACGGATTAGAAGGATTCACCAGCAGGTTTGAGCAGGAAGAAGAAAACAATCACTGAACTTGAAAATAATTGTAATGAAGCAGTCAGAGGACAGAAAGAAAAAGGAATGAAGTCATAGTTGGAAGCATTTGAATCCAAGGCATGTGCGAGTATACCTACCATCTCACTGCAACTTCAACTCCTCTTCACTCTTAGTACAGTTTGAAAGCATAGGGGTGGCTTCATGAGCAGTTAGCCAGTGACATTCCATGGTTGGTTTAATGCTTCTGCTATTGCCATCTCCAAGTCGTCAATAATGTTTTGAATAAGGGACTCTGCAAATTAGGTAGTTGATCCTAAATAATGTATATGAGGGTTATGAGGGTTTACTTGTTTATTATTGATCACTATATCTAGATTCTGAGATTTAACAAGATCAGAAGTCTATTTTATTCAGCAAGTGGTTCAGATATACCAGGTCCATAGTTGGCAGATGGTGTACTCTTAACATGAATGAGTAAATGCACAAGCTGTGAATCGGACTTCTTATTCGTAAAGTGCAAAGATGTCTCTCATAAAGGTAATGCAGGTTATATAAGAATATATATTAAAAGCACCTGACACACAGTAGGTTTCCAACATGCATACCCTTCCCCTTATGTATTTAATGTTCCTTGTATGCTTAAGTCTATTCTGTAGTCATAATAGGTATTTTTTCTACCATTTAGGGACTTTTGTTTCAGTTGGGAGCTCATCATTAAGAGAGGGAGAAGAGTGTATCCTATGTCTGTTCCAGCTTGATGAGTGTGTGATTCTCTGTAGATATAAGGAATCCTTGCTTAAGATCCCCAAAACCTGTTACAGACAGAAAACACAGAGGCTCTTCATAGATCTGGACAATCATTTTCCTGCAGAGGTGGGTTGTGGGGATGAGGAATAGAGTACCAATGGTTATTGACTGCTTTCTCTGTTGTAGACCTTGTCTGGCCATACCTGTATGACCTCAGTTAATTACATTTCACCTTCAGAGAATGCTAATTAAATAGTAATGTAATCATCCCTCTGTAGCCTGTTTCTAAGACCCTCTGTGGATATACCAAACTCCACGGATGCTCAACTCCCTTATATAAAATGACAGAGTGTAGTTGGCCCTTCATATATCCTGTGGATCGGGCATCTGCAGGTACAAAGGGTTGACTGTGTTACCCCTAGTGTATAAATGAGGCAAGGATACTCAGAAAGACCAAGCAACATGTGTGTCACATAGTTTACAAGTGAGTGAAATGAGATCAAAACTTAGAACTTTTTTTTGTTTCCTCAAGATTTTCGCTCATTCATGCAACAGATGTTTTTAGGGGCTTGCTTACTATGTCACTGTGTTAGATGGTGGAGTATTTCACTTAACTATACCATGTCCCATGGAGAAGACAAACTTATCTTCTTCCTTAGCTCCAACCCAGAATAGGCGGTCCCAGTGATAAGCACCAAAAGGAGGTGGCAGTTCCACACACCTCATCTTCCTAGGGAGCCTTGTGATTCTCCTTATTCCCTAGAATGAGTAGCTCCATCCAGTAGCTCTTTAGAAGGAAACCTTTGAAAACTCATCTCCCCCGTAGTGTCCTGTACACCAGAGTGTGTTCAGCCCACCCTTTGGTGAGGTGAGATGGCTAGGACAGGGGATATAAGCCAATGTCTCATTACAGAAATTATCCTGATAGTTTCAGTGTCAAAAAATCTTCCTATAAAAGAGGCATTCACTTCTCAGGTGACTTCTCAGGCTTTTAATATATTTCGTGTAGAAACTGCCTCCTGGATCCAAGAATCACACCTGTGTTTTGGTTCCAGAACTAAAATTCTTATGGTGTTTTCAGGCTAAAACTGTGGTGTTCTTTATTTTAAATATGAATGGTCACTTCATAGGCAAAGTAAAAGGTAAAACTGTCAAGCTTTTTTCTGGTTCCTGGTGCATCCTTAGGAATAGTGCAATAAACTGTTGCTGATGAAACAGCAGAGGATGGAATCATTTGCTTGGTGTTTTGCACATAAACCTCTAGTGTTAGTCACTGCCTATCAGAGACACAGAACACAAGCTGCGGAATTCTTCACTTCAAAACAGCATCCATTTGAGAAAGCAGTTGGCCAGTAGTGATAGGCTTATCTGAATCTTCTGATTGTCATAGATTTTCATTATCAAGGTGGTTGCCTACCGCTCAATTCCCCTTTGATGCGTACTAAGCTGATTATGCTGTCACTATTTCAGAGGGTAAAGAAAAAAACAAGCTTAGGTGAATCACAGTGCTTCAGAGGTTTGGTTGTTCTGACAGTTTTGAAATAGCTGAACTCTCAGGGAGAATTCTGATCCCAAAGCCATTCACAGTTAGAACTATTCTCTCAGACTGTGTCTCTGTGTCTGGTGAATTTAGGTCTGAAACCTTTCCCTTACCTGGACTTCGCTGTCTCCTTAACAGCTGAGCTGTCACGGGGAGTGAAATTGATTATTATTTTTTTTTCTGCCACAGCTGTTGTTTTCTACCTCAGCTGGTTCCCATAATTCCACAGATGGTAAGCATATGTTTATAGGCACATAGAAAAAGAAGCTATACTGAATTCCTCCCATCTCTAATTCTTATTTTTTCCTTTCATGCAGAAAGTCAAAGTCACACAGCCAGGGAATCATATATTTGTAGATTAATATTTCTGTGCATTAAATCTTTGGAAACAGCAGGAAAGCTAATGATATGCTAATGAGCTGACAGTTTTTATTGATTGTAATGGAAGTCGACAAGTGTCTGTCTTGGCTTTTATGCAAGCTGGAATATTTTATTAACTGTCTTCAAGGCAGAAATACATAATTGGCTGCATTTTGAAAACCCTCCTTGTCAGTTTCGCAAGTCTTACTTTTTGTTAGCCTGTTGCCAAAGCTTGGGTCCTTGCCAGTTTATAAACAGACCACATCTTCATCCATATATTTACATGCCTGCCAGGAACTCTTCCCCACTCCCTTTTCCTTTCCCTTTCAAAGCAATTTGTTTCAGTGTTTTAGCCTACAAAAAAGGAAACCATTTTCTTCAGTGTAAACAGAGATCTGCAGGGAAATAAGAGTGTTAAAGAAGAATTAGCATTTGTTTGGCGGCAAAGCTGCTTTCATTTGTATCGGAAAGCTCCAAGTGTTGGAAGGGCTTGCCTAATCTTCCTTATTCCACACAGAAGAGGCTAATAATGGCATAATTTTTCTAACTCTTTTTCTGCATCTCCCTGTATTTTTTAATGTGAAATGAGAAATGTTCTTGGAACAACGGAAATAATGGGCATTAGTGCCCTAGACCAAAAAACAAAAAAACAAACCCATAACATATCACCTGCCTGGTGCAAATTTATTTTTCAGTACCTGGTGAGCTGAGTGCAGGAAGATGAAGAAGGTGGCAACAGGTGGATGTAACAAAGAGGAAGAAAGATCCATTTTCTCTTTCCATTGTACTAATAGTCAAAACTCATTAATTTGGGCTCTGCCCCTTAGGGATTTATTTAGAGCCCCAGAGTGGCTGAGATTTAGCACTGTACTAACAACAAGAAATGGGATGGTTTAGCAAGTTAATAGTGTAAATAAGGTTGCAGGGGAGAATGTTAGGCTACCTAAAAGGACCCTAGTTTTCCAGCACTGAAAAACTGTTTCAGCTGACTGTTAGCATCGAATGCAAATAACTCATTATGGACAGTTGAATAGTATCTCTCCAAGAAGGCAATTAAGATAGAACCTCATTAAAAAAAAATTTTTTTTTATCTTGTTTTTCCTTTTTTTTTTTTTAAATTGGAGGATTATTTCTCCACAATGTTGTGTCAGCTCCTGCCATACATCAGGAGCTGACACAATATTGTAGAACTCTGAGGTGGGTGGCCAGTGGGAGTTTGCTGTGTGACACAGGGAGCTCATTCGGTGCTCTAGAACCTTATTTTGAGAACAGGACTACCTTGTAGCACCATCTTGTGAGTCCACGTAACTAGGAGACTTTCTCAAATGATTTTATTTACACTGTGAACTGTGGTGTTGGAGAAGACTCTTGAGAGTCCCTTGGACTGCAAGGAGATCCAGTCAGTCCATCCTAAAGGAAATCAACCCTGAATATTCATGGGAAGGACTGATGCTGAAGCTCCAATATTTTGGCCACCTGATGTGAAGAACTGACTCATTGGAAAAAACCCTGATGCTGGGGAAGATTGAAGACAGGAGGAGAAGGGGACAACAGAGAATGAAATGGTTGGATGGCATCACCGACTTGATGGACGTGAATTTGAGCAAGCTCCAGGAGTTGGTGATGGACAGGGAGGCCTGGCGTGCTGCAGTCCATGGGGTCACAAAGAGATGGGCAAAACTGACCGGCTGCACTGAAGTGAACTGATAGTGGACCAGCACTGGTCTGAGGTTAGCAGACCTGTAGTTGATGGCCCAAGATTAAGGTGTCCTTTTGTTGTTCTTGTTGAGTCACTAAGTCAGGTCCAACTCTTTGCAACCTCCAGGACTGCAGCATGCCAGGCTTCCCTGTCCTTCACCATTTCCCGGAGTTTGCTCAAAGTCATGTCCATTGAGTTGGTGATGCCATCCGACAGTATCCTTTAGAAAAGCTAATTAAAATATCAGAGCTTTTAGATTTTTCATAGGTCTAATGACCAGGTGATCAGTCCCTAGATCAGTAGTTTTCATCAGGCATATCAAAATCACCTCAGGGCCATTTAAAAATTTTATAGAAAATTGTACTCCCTCACCCTCCTCTAAAATTCTGGTATGTACCCCTAGTTTAACAACTAGCATTCCATATGATTTTCACAGACTCTTAAGAGCTATAAACTTATAGTTTAATATTATGCAAGCCAGGCTTCAGCAATACATGAACTGTGAACTTCCAGATGTTCAAGCTGGTTTTAGAAAAGGCAGAGGAACAGAGAGCAAATTGCCAACATCCACTGGATCATCAAAAAAGCAAGAGAATTCCAGAAAAACATCTATTTCTGCTTTATTGACTATGCCAAAGCCTTGGACTGTGTGGATCATAATAAACTGTGGAAAATTCTGAAACAGATGGGAATACCAGACCAC
>NW_011494960.1:3974053-3974580 GCF_000754665.1 Bison bison bison | reverse complement strand
AAAGGAAGATCATGGCATCTGGTCCCATCACTTCATGGGAAATAGATGGGGAAACAGTGGAAACAGTGTCAGACTTTGTTTTTTTGGGCTCCAAAATCACTGCAGATGGTAACTGCAGCCATGAAATTAAAAGACACTTACTCCTTGGAAGGAAAGTTATGACAAGCCTAGATAGCATATTCAAAAGCAGAGACATTACTTTGCCAACAAAGGTCTGTCTAGTCAAGGCTATGGTTTTTCCTGTGGTCATGTATGGATGTGAGAGTTGGACTGCGAAGAAGGCTAAGCACCGAAGAATTGATGCTTTTGAATTGTGGTGTTGGAGAAGACTCTTGAGAGTCCCTTGGACTGCAAGGAGATCCAACCAGTCCATTCTGAAGGAGATCAGTCCTGGGTGTTCTTTGGAAGGAATGATGCTAAAGCTGAAACTCCAGTACTTTGGCCACCTCATGCGAAGAGTTGACTCATTGGAAAAGACTCTGATGCTGGGAGGGATTGGAGGAAGGAGGAGAAGGGGATGACAGAGG
>NW_011494960.1:3973727-3973953 GCF_000754665.1 Bison bison bison | reverse complement strand
AAACCTATATGTAGGTCAGGAAGCAACAGTTAGAGCTGGATATGGAACAACAGACTGGTTCCAAATAGGAAAAGGAGTAAGTCAAGTATGTCAAAAGGTGTATATTGTCACCCTGTTTATTTAACTTATATGCAGAGTACATCATGAGAAATGCTGGACTGGAAGAAACACAAGCTGGAATCAAGATTGCCAGGAGAAATATCAATAACCTCAGATATGCAGATGA
>NW_011494960.1:3963359-3973627 GCF_000754665.1 Bison bison bison | reverse complement strand
TGGAAGGAATGATGCTAAAGCTGAAACTCCAGTACTTTGGCCACCTCATGTGAAGAGTTGACTCATTGGAAAAGACTCTGATGCTGGGAGGGATTGGAGGAAGGAGGAGAAGGGGATGACAGAGGATGAGATGGCTGGATGGCATCACTGACTCAATGGACATGAGTTTGGGTGAACTCCGGGAGTTGGTGATGGACAGGAAGGCCTGGCGTGCTGCAATTCATGGGGTCGCAAAGATTCGGACATGACTGAGCGACTGAACTGAACTGATTGTGTCAGGGAGGAAGAAACTTCTTCCTCTTCTCTCCTAGGTTTTTCTGGTGAGTCTAGGAATTAAACTGATGTGAGACCAGTTAGTAGATACTCAAAACAGATTTCAACAACATGTGTACATGGCCGAGATCCAGGAAAACTGAGTAGCTTACCATAAGTGGCTGAAATACCTCACCTTAAATACCATTTTCAGCTAAGACTACCTGGATGTGGTGGTAGAACTTTGGGATTGCAAGGGGGAGGTAGACAATTCATATGGAGATGGAGATGGCAGAGCAAATTTCAGTAGATAAATGTTTGCTGGACCTGCAGAGACAGTGGGTGCAGAGTGCATGCTGATCTTGTCTCCCCACACCCGGCTCATATTCCTGGCAGAGAGCTCTGGTAATAGCTCTCTTCTGGGAACAGACCTTCTGTCTTGATTGTTTTAGGTAGTTAGGGTGAAGGTCAAAGTTTCTTTCTGTGTCTTTTGGGCTTTGATTTTTTTCAGGTCTAATCTTACATTCCACATTTGTCACATTTCAAGTGGCAAGTTTTGCTCGCCTACAATTATATACTTCATAGTTTTTAAGCATTTGATATAGGTAAGGTGTTGATTGTGACTACTTTGTGGAATATACTATGATGGGAATTGCAGGGGATGCTGAGGTGAAAGCCTATGTTTTGTCCTTCATGGTGTTTCCAATTTAGTAATTTGGTTGGTTGCCATTCAGTTCCAGATAGTAATATTTTACTCTATTAGTGTACTGGATGTTGATACTACCTTCACCATTGTGTAAGGAGTAAATATTGCTCTGCTGCTGCTGCTGCTAAGTTGCTTCAGTCGTGTCCGACTCTATGCAACTCCATAGACGGCAGCCCACCAGGCTCCCCCATCCCTGGGATTCTCCAGGCAAGAACACTGGAGTGGGTTGCCATTTCCTTCTCCAAAATATTGCTCTAGGAAATCCAAATGATTGACAACAGGGAGCACGTTCAGTAGCTCAGTCTTGTCCGATTCTTTGTGATGCTATGGACTGTAGCCTGCCAGGCTCCTCTGTCCATGGGATTTTCCAGGCAAGAGTACTGGGATGGATTGCCAGTTCCTTTCCCAGGGACAACAGAGCAGTGTTTTTCAAAGTAGGGCTCTTTGACTTTTTGTGAGAATCCTCTGGGACAGCTTTTGAAAATGATGAATCCGGGCCCACCCTGACTCCCCTGAAACAGAATCTGACATTGAGCCAGGAATCTGAATGTTAAATACTCAATGTGATTCTTAAGAAGTTGGCATTTTGAGAAATACTGCATTGGTCAATGGTATGAAATAAAGCATAGTCTTAAAAAATGAGATCAAAAGAGGTCTGCTGGTATAGGCTCAGCCAGAGTTTCTTTTTTCCAGTTAAGTATAGATACATTTGAAGTTAAGTGAAGAAAAATAATAGAATTTCTATCTTTTTATCCCTTATTTCACCTTTTTGGGGGAGAAGTTGCTATGTTTTAAGGTATGCTTTCATCTTTAGAAATCCTCAAAGATGATTTTTCTGAGAGAGATAAGGCCGATCACCTTTTTTGTTTGTTGTTTTATGCTTTATAAAATTCTGTTTTCTAAAGAAAACTAAGTGCCTAGCAAATGCTTCCTTTATTGACAAATGTCCAGGAAATAAATAAAATCCGCCTGCTATCTGCCATTTCCACATCTTCAGAATCAAACAATTTTGACCTGCAGTTGGTTGATTCCATGCATGCTGAGCCTGTGTATACAGAAATTATACTGTATTATGTCATTTCTGCAAATTTTTGTATCCCTGATGGGTAGGGGGAAAAGGAGGTCCCAGAATTACCTTCCAACTACTGAGGGATGACTCTAGTCCATATGACAGTTCAGTGCAAGACCTTTTGGTTCTTATTATGAGAAGGTCCTGGGATATATACATCGATATGTATTTATAGGTAAATGCATACACTCACTCTTCTTTGGGTTACAGTTGGTATTTGTACAGTATATTCTGCCTTTCTTTTTAATCCAGACTGGAATTATAACCATTCAAACAAATTAGCATTCCCATCTTGATTCATTTGGTAAGAAAACATTTTAAGCCAGTATGTGGGCTGACCCTCATGACCTTTTTATTTTTTTTAGAAAAAAATATGAAGTGCCTTGAGGTTTTGTGCTGATGGGGATCAAAGATCTGTCCGTTCTTATTTCCATTTTTGTTCAGGTCAACACCACTGACCTTCATCTAATGATCTGTGTAACACACATGTGTGTGCCTGAGATTACTAGTAGAAAGAGAAATGAGGAAGGATGCAGGAAGAAGAAAGTGTGGGAGAAACAATTAGTAATTTTAAAATGCAAAATCAGTCAGTCATTAAAATAAAAGGGCCAGTTCACTATACAGCAGAAAATAACCCAATATTGTAAAGCAACTATGTGACAAAAAAAAAAAGCCCAAAAGAATACTGCTGTGTATAATATACATTGCTACAGGATAAGCAAAAGGAATATCCTTTCAAATGGATTTTCCATTTCTTTTGGCAAAGATAATACCATGACAAATATATTCTAGGTTTCCACGGGTCTTTTTCATGGCTAATAAAAATAAGAACGATTTAGGCTTTTCTGACCAGCAGGTAATAGACCCAGCCCTTTCCTAGTATAAGTATTTTCTCTACTTTTGCATCACTGAGGGTGATCAACTGTCCTGATTTGCCTGGGAGTCTCAGTTTTAGCACCCAAATCTCTAAATCCCAGGCAGACCTAGATAGTCACTCTACTTCATCCATGTTTAGCCTATTTAGACAGATATTTTCTAATGTGATATTATATCTCTCTGATGGTCTGTTCTATGATGGAAATCTATAGCTTTGATTTACTCTTGACTGATTTTTTCTTTTATCTTGAAAGTTAGCAAAAGCATACAGATCTAAATTGTGACCATTTCAGTTTGGACAAAGATTTCATTGACCCAGCACTTAAGTGCTGGAAGGTTCTGCAGCTTTTGCATACAGCACTTCTTTTTTTCTAGATCAAGTGACTGAAGCTCAGAGAAGATGGTTGACTTCTTAAGTAAACCCAGTTAGCTACAGATAAACCGCTGACTTGACAATCTCATGCTTTTCTCAGATTCCTCAAACATGCTTGAAAGGTGCCCTGGCCTCTTAAAGGAGATAATTTGCTTTGAAAAACTGTGCAATACTGTGCCAGGAAGAAGCTGATTGACTTAGATTGTGCTCTATTAATTACTCCCTGGAATTCCCTTGCAAGACATGGCAAATTCATTTTGAAGAACTGTGGCAGGGACCTCCTTCCCATGGTGAGGCTGTCTGCTCTGGTAATCACAGACACTGCATCATCCTCAAAGAGGAAGAGATTAATAAAGGTATCTCGTTTTGAGGAAGAGGCCTTTTGACCCTGTTGTTTCTATTAACATTTCCAATTAATATTTTATCTTGAAATAATAAGCAGAAACAGCATTTGCTGATTACCTGTTGCTGTTCAGAGGATAAGCACATAAATGTTAAACTTTACTCCCTCTGAAAGACTTGCCACACTATCATAAGCCTATATTTTATTTATAGATTAAGCTCGGTGTACTGAACCAGCTTCTACATGTTCCATCTGTTCTGTAATATCTCTTCCATCAAACCAGGGAAAAAATACCCTAGAAAGAGAATCTTGAAATTCAACATGAAAAGTCCAAAAGCTATGTCAATATTTTCATTGAGAGATGACAGCCCCAATGACTTTCTTAAATTAGGGCTGTTCTTCTAGACATATTGGAAAATTAAAAGACCTCCTTTCATCCACAGTGAGATGTTGAACAAATCTTAAGACTCACCAGCAAAGACTCATGTTATTCAATTAGCTGAGAGCAAGGTTCTTAGTTTTCCCCAAGTCTAATATTATTTCCTTGATTAAATGAATCAGCAGAGCATTTTAGTCTAATATGTTCCTATTGTCTCTTTCCCCCACCTAAGATAATCCTGGAAATCAGCAATATTTAATGTTTTAAGATGACTAGGGCATTGAGGAGAATTTTTATTGCATCAGTGCCTTTTTAGAGGGACAGCTTAAAAACATTGACTGATGGATCCTTAGTTCTATGATATCATTAGCATAAATCAGTAGTAAGTAATTGTAGCTTTCTCAAGATGAATGGACATTTTGAGATTTCTGGAAGAGCATGAGTTGCAGTAGGTCACTGTGACCAACTCAGCTTCTGAATGAGGTTATCAGTCATGTTAAATAAAAAAAAATCTTCCCTGTAGAGAGCATGTGACAGGGGCCATTTGAATTGATACGTGTAATAGTGATTGCCACCTCTCTCTTCTTTTATCAAGGGGATTATCCAAGATGGGAAAATCATCTTCATGCCAAATGGATATATAACACAGTGTCCAAACCTGAATCGCAGTAAGTAGCAACTTAAAGCATTTCAGAATTATGTTATATAACTTGTTGATAATATGATAGAAGCTGTCAGGAAGGATATACACAAACTATTTACATTGTTGACTTATGAGGTGGTGGGATTAGTGAGAGATCTTATGTATCCTAAATACTTCTGTCTTTGAATTTTTTTAAAGTTTATGTATAATTCATAGAATTAAAATTTGAAGATAAGAAAAGTTAACATGAGCAGTTTTTAGTCTGTAGATTGATACAGAAAGTTATGCTTGGTATAACTATATAAATACATGTATATTTAAAATTTAAAATATACATGTATATTTAAAATTTCTTGAATTGGATAGTTTACTTTTGCTGCTTCTGTGATAATTCACAATTCTTTAGGCCTGATAAAAATGAGCTTAATTTAAATTTAAAAATGTTTTACAGTTTAAAACATACTGCCTTTCCTTTCCTTTCATTTCGTTTTTATTAATGAAAGGGAAAGATCTAGATCTGAAATCCTTGTGCATTCACTGCAATTTTGAAGTCAAACTTAACCAGAAAAGTGAAAACCCTTCTACATAACCAAACAACTATGGTTGAAAAATATATTTTCTTCTGTTAGCACAGTATCAACATTTATTTTATATTTTCTTTATTGAGCTTGCCCAACTTGCAGTGATTTCTTAAGCCTGGTGCAAGGAATAATGGATTTACAAGAGCTTTTGGCCAAGATGACTGCAAAAGTAGGTATCTAAACTTCACTTGTGATGTTTCATTTTTTTGTCCATTCGATCTGGAACTCAGAGTGATTTGCTATAATGGAAACATTTTTAGCTTTGGCATCTGAAATATGTTACCATAAAAATGGTTTACTCTTTCTTGAAATAGGACAACCTATAGTAAACATAACCATTTACGTCTTTGATGCTATTCAGCTGTATCAAAATGTTTGCTTGAAAAATTGTTTGGAAGAAAGAGGCAATATGTATCGCTGTAGCCTCCCTGGGAGTGGAAAAGGAATTTTCCCATTGGCTATTAAACTAGTAACACTGCGAGCTGGTATATGGTCAGAGTCACTGCTGCTTATAAGCTAATGCATTCTGGATGCAAGAATAATTGCCAATAATCAGAAACGGCAAAATCACCGTTGTTAGGAACAGATTACTGTCACAGGAAGGCATTATATCACATTTCTAATACATGATTCATTTCAAAACTGGTACTGAGTTCAAATAGTCAAGGAGGCAAGTTTGCTTTTAACAACTTCAGTCTTCTACTTCTGTATCTCTCCATCTTCTCCATATCCACTTGACAAGCATCTTTTGAGGATTTGCTCTTTGCTGGACACTGTATTAGGCAAAGAGGAGGCAATGATGAAGTCATTTCTACCCCCACAGATGTCATATTGAGTGGCAGAGCCAGAAATGTAGACAATTAGGGGCTTTAATAATATATATTCATAAAATTTAGATTGATAATGAAAAGCCCTGAGCCTTGTGAAGAAAGGTGCTGAATAAATAGAAAACATGGCTAGTGCTGTTATGATACCAATCCGTCGTGGACATGAGTTCCAGCCTAGGGTGAAGAAAGAATTAGGTCGGGCCTAAGAGACATTATACTCTGCAAAAGGAAGACTTTTAGTAACAGTGAAAATGATACATTAATCCTATTCCACCTGCAGCTGTGACGGCTCCTGCCATCAGCCATAGTACGAGGGGAAAATTGGTGGGGTAGGTCAGTGTTTGGGAGGTAGGGCTGTATTTTGGACTCAAAGATTGTGCTGCTGAAGACAGTCTTTCTGTTTCAAACTAGGTTTTTTGGCCAAGTCTTTTTTTGTCTGCAAAGGAGAGAAAGAGCGCTTTCGTAAAGAGAGAAACTAAAACTGAGAATTGAGAGCTTTTCACATCAGAGTATAGTGGAAATGTGAAACACAGGCAATTATTTGCTTTCCCAGCTTGTGGCATGTAGAAGCTATTATTTCATATTGTCTGGAGCAGCTTGATCTCAATACTGTTAATTATATTTTAGCTCACTACCAAATTTTTGGACCAAGAAACATGCCACTCAGCTTCAGGTGACTGTAGTTCTTCATATCCTGGAGTCGATGGTGACCTTTTTGTTCTCATTCTTTTTTGTCACAGGAATATCATTTTTGTCTTTTTAGCTGTACATTATCTAGCAGCCGCATTGAGCTCTGTCCTCAAAACATTATTATGTAAAATGGGCATTTGTGAGGCAGAAGATATTTAATTGTGGGTGATTACAAGCAGACAGTGGTTTAATCCACCTTCTAAACACCCCCGGCCCTGTAGAAGATTTATAAGTCTATTTCTTTCAAACTGTGAATAGAATTATAATTAGAAAACTGAGTACTTCAATTTTCTCTGCAAAATTTGGAACCCATGATAATCTAGAAGAGGAGCTGGCAAACTTTTCTTGTAAAGGGCTGGTTAGTAAATTTTAGTTTTTGTAGATGAAGAAGCAAAATTGAGAACATGATGTATATTTTTATTTCACTTGAATGAAATTGATCAATGTAACATGAAGATACTCAACATTGCTAATTATCAGGGAAATGCAAACCAAAACCATACAATGAGATACTACCTCACACCTGTCAGATTGGCTGTCTTCAAAAAGAACGCAAGTAGCAGATGTTACTGTTTTCTCCATAGTAAAGGGAAGCTATGTAAACGATTATAATACTTTGTTGAATTGTTTTCATTTACAGTAGAAACTTTGTAAACTATTGGTGGAATTATAAATTGTGGCAGCCACTGTGAAAGATAGTATGGAGGTTTCTCAAAAAACTAAATGTAGAACTACCTTATGACCCAGCAATTCTGTCCCTGGGTACATATCCAAAGAAAACCAAAATACTGATTCAAAAAGATACATGCACTCCAGTGTTCATCGCAGTTTTATGTAGAATTGACAAGCTATGTAAGCAACCCTAGTGTCCATCAACAGATGAATGGATAAAGAAGATGTGGTACATATACATATTATATTGTAGCTTGTTACCAAATTTTTGGACCAAGAAAGATGCCACTCAGCCTCAGGTGACATGTGCACACACAATGGAATTCTGCTCAGCCATAAAAAAGAGTGACATTGTGCCATTCACAGCAATGGACTTGGAGGGCATTATATTAAGTGAAATAAATACGCGAAAGGCAAATGCTGTTTGATATCACTTATATGTGGAATCTAAAAAGTACAACAAACTAGTGAATATAACAAAAAAGAAGCAGACTCATAGAGAACAAGGTTGCAGTTTTTAGTGGGGAGGTCTGGAGGAACAATATGGGGATAGTGAATTAAGAGGTACAAGCTATTGTACAGTATATCATGGTAGCTTATTATACAGCAAGGAGCATATAGTCAATATTGTATAACTTAAAATGGAGTATAAACCTTTAAAAATTGTCCATTACTATGTTGTACACCTGTAACGTATAATATCTTATACATCAACCATACTTCAATTAAAAACTATAATCACTGAAAAATATAAAAATCATTCTCAGCTCACAGGCCATACAAAAATAAGTGGGGCCAGATTTGGTCCAAGGGCTTTAGTTTGTCAACCCCTGATCTGGAATAAGCTGGAAAGATACTAGGTAATATTTATTGAACATTTACTATGTGTTAGTTACAATGCTTAAATTTTTAGATCCCCTCTCTTTAATCCTTACAGCAATCCTGAGTCAGGTTTATTAGCCCACTATCCAGGAGAAGATGGAGTTCCAAGAAGGTTGTGTAAGTTTTCCCAAGAAAAATGAATGGCAAAGCTGGAATTCAAGCTTAGATTCTGAAAGTTGAATCATGACTGAGAAAGTTTATGGTTGGGGGAGAAAGGATTAGAAAGAGAATCAAAAGATATAAAGGAGGAATGACTGATGGAGAAAGAGAGGAAGATACTGCCAGTAAGAGGATGGCAATAATAGTGAGAAGAAGCATGAGCACGTAAGAGGAGAGAAATAGAGGAGTGTGTGTTCAGAAGGCATCTGTTGGGAGTGAAACGTGAGCATGGAGCTTGTACTAGCTTTTGAAGGAGGAAGATCAGGTAAGAACAAGGCCTCTGATCTCACCCATCTGGTTATAGCCACTTGTCCTTAGATACATGTGGCAATTTTCTGAGTTCTGGGTTCACATTATGCATGCTTCTGGCAGACCCACTCAGGGGTAACTTCTATTGTATGATCTCTTTAAGGTTTTTCAGATCATGGGGATGACTCAGAATTAGACTGCAAACCTGGGATCAGCCAGGTGAATTCTCAGCAAAGAATTCCTTAAGATTTCTCAAGGAAGATATTTCTATTTAGCCAGGACCACAGTCTGAACTGGATGGTCTTCCTTCTGTGCCTGTATAAGCCTTGTTTCTTTTTCGTTCACTCTGAAGCTGAGGGTACAGCCCTTTTGGGCCCCACCTTGATGTAGGAGTTTCCTTTAAGACATCTCCTCTTGGGCAGACCCTGTTATCTGTCTCCCTGGCCTCCTCTGTAGCTGTCAAGGTGGGAGCCCAAAGGCTGCATGTTTTGGCTGACATCATGAAGCTTTGATGCTCACTCGCCTCCCTAGATCCCTGGCCATGAGTTTGTTTTGGCCACTATGGCTTCTTCCTTTTGTATCAGCTCCTGTGATGACTTTTTAAAATCTTTGGTTTGTGTATTTTATCCAGCTTTTTAGTTGGTTCAAGTAGGAAAGACTTTCAGGGTACCTAGTCTGCCATCTTTCTGGAAGCAGTGTGAAAGAGATGGAGTCTGGGGTGATAGGCCAAATCAGAAGACAAGTAGGATTCCTGGGCACAAAGGAAATTCTGGGGCACTAAATTCATCTGTATTTGGATTTTGCCTTTGGTTAAATAAGCCAAGATTTAGCTAATAGGATTAGAGGTTAGGTTTGAGTTGCCCAGCAGCTATGATTAAAATCATAGAGTTTTGCCAAGAGAACACACTAGTCATAGCAAACACCCTCTTCCAGTAACACAAGAGAAGACTCTACACATGGACATCACCAGATGGTCAATACCGAAATCAGATTGATTATATTCTTTGCAGCCAAAGATGGAGAAGCTCTATACAGTAAGCAAAAACAAGACTGGGAGCTGACTGTGGCTCACATCATGAACTCCTTATTGCCAGGTCAGACTTAAATTGAAGAAAGTAGGGAAAACCACTAGACCATTCAGGTATGACCTAAATCAAATCCCTTATGATTATACAGTGGAAGTGAGAAATAGATTTAAGGGACTGGATATGATAGAGTGCCTGATGAACTATGGACGGAGGTTCATGACATTGTACAGGAGACAGGGAGCAAGACCATCCCCATGGAAAAGAAATGCAAAAAAGCAAAATGACTGTCTGAGGAGGCCTTACAAATAGCTGTGAAAAGAAGAGAAGTAAAAGCAAAGGAGAAAAGGAAAGATATAAGCATCTGAATGCAGAGTTCCAAAGAATAGCAAGGAGAGATAAAAAAGCCTTCCTCAGTGATCAGTGCAAAGAAATAGAGGAAAACAACAGAATGGGAAAGACTAGACATCTCTTCAAGAAGATTAGAGATACCAAGGGAACATTTCATGCAAAAATGGGCTCAATAAAGGACAGAAATGGTA
>NW_011494960.1:3962840-3963259 GCF_000754665.1 Bison bison bison | reverse complement strand
AATTAAAAGACGCTTACTCCTTGGAAGGAAGGTTATAACCAACCTAGATAGCATATTCAAAAGCAGAGACATTACTTTGCCAACAAAGGTTCGTCTAGTCAAGGCTATGGTTTTTCTTGTGGTCATGTATGGATGTGAGAGTTGGACTGTGAAGAAAGCTGAGCGCTGAAGAATTGATGCATTGGAACTGTGGTGTTGGAGAAGACTCTTGGGAGTCCCTTGGACTGCAGGGAGATTCAACCAGTCCATCCTAAAGGAGATCAGTCCTGGGTGTTCATTGGAAGAACTGATGCTAAAGCTGAAATTCCAATACTTTGGTCACCTCACCCTAAGAATTGATTCATTGGAAAAGACCCTGATGCTGGGAATGATTGGGGGCAGGAAGAGAAGGGGACAACAGAGGATGAGATGGCTGGATG
>NW_011494960.1:3961811-3962740 GCF_000754665.1 Bison bison bison | reverse complement strand
CAGGTTCCAAAGAATAGCAAGAGAGATAAGAAAGCCTTCCTCAGTGATCAGTGCAAAGAAATAGAGGAAAACAACAGAATGGGAAAGACTAGACATCTCTTCAAGAAGATTAGAGATACCAAGGGAACATTTCATGCAAAAATGGGCTCAATAAAGGACAGAAATGGTATGGACCTAACAGAAGCAGAAGATATTAAGAAGAGATGGCAAGAATACACAGAAGAACTGTACAAAAAAGATCTTCACGACCCAGATAACCACGATGGTATGATCACTGACCTAGAGCCAGACATCCTGGAATGTGAAGTCAAGTGGGCCTTAGAAAGCATCACTACGAACAAAGCTAGTGGAGGTGATGGAATTCCAGTTGAGCTCTTTCAAATCCTGAAAGATGAAGCTGTGAAAGTGCTGCACTCAATATGCCAGCAAATTTGGAAAACTCACCAGTGGCCACAGGACTGGAAAAGGTCAGTTTTCATTCCAATCCCAAAGAAAGGAAATGCCAAAGAATGCTCAAACTACCACACTATTGCACTCATCTCACACGCTAGTAAAGTACTAGCTCAAAATGCTCAAAATTCTCCAAGACAGGCTTCAGCAATATATGAAGCATGAACTTCCAGATGTTCAAGCTGGTTTTAGAAAGAGAAGAGGAACCAGAGATCAAATTGCCAACATCCACTGGATCATCTAAAAAGCAAGAGAGTTCCAGAAAAACATCTATTTCTGCTTTATTGACTATGCCAAAGCCTTTGACTGTGTGGATCACAACAAACTGTGGAAAATTCTGAAAGAGATGTGAATACTAGACCACCTGACCTGCCTCTTGAGAAACCTATATGCAGGTCAGGAAGCAACAGTTAGAACTGGACATGGAACAACAGACTGGTTCCAAATAGGAAAAGGAGTACGTCAAGGCTGTATATTGT
>NW_011494960.1:3909768-3961618 GCF_000754665.1 Bison bison bison | reverse complement strand
CACCCTAAGAATTGATTCATTGGAAAAGACCCTGATGCTGGGAATGATTGGGGGCAGGAAGAGAAGGGGACAACAGAGGATGAGATGGCTGGATGGCATCACTGACTCGATGGACATGAGTCTGAGTGAACTCCGGGAGTTGGTGATGGACAGGGAGGCCTGGCGTGCTGCGATTCATGGGGTTGCAAAGAGTCAGACACGACTGAGCAACTGAACTGAACTCATGATTAAAATAGGCATTAGTCATACAGATCTTGGTGAAGATAGAAATGGGCTTTGGAGTGAGATTCATCTGATGTTGAATCTCATTTTTATCACTTCTTCCAATGTTTGCAGCCTGGAATGAGTCACTGATCTCATTTCCAGCTGCAGTTTCCCCATCCATAAAACGATGATGGTTACTCTTCATTTTATGAAGATTGCATGAGAGTTGCTGTCAGAGCCCTGGTCTAGAGCCAGGAGGTGTTGCAAAGCAGCAGAAAGTCCTCATACTTGGGTCATAGTGGAAGCCATGGAATCCAAGCAGAGAGTGAGCCCAGCACAGAAGCCAGGCAGGGGTTGGTAGCCAAAATCACATCAAAGCAAACAGGCGCAGACACCACATAAGCTCAGGGATGCGCCTCGGAGGGCTTGCTGTTTCTTTTCTCTTTTCAAAGTATGGATGATTAAAAATGTGTGAAAGGACAGATCAGGGAAGCAGCTCACATGTAGTTTCAGGTAACAGGAGCCAGGGTGCAGAAGAGGCCTCTTAAAGAATCCCAGTGTGTGTTAGTCGCTCAGTTGTGTCTGACTCTTCGCGACCCCGTGGACTGTAGCCCACCAGGCTCCACTGTCCATGGGATTCTCTAGGCAAGAATTCTGGAGTGGGTTGCCATTTCCTTCTCCAGGGGACGAATCCCTACAGTCTGGCAAAGCCATACCTTTACAAGGGGGGAAAGGTGCAACAAAGTACCTTCCCTAACACCTCCTCTGACACCTCCCCTAAGTGATCCACTAGAGACCACTAATCCGCTAACTTACTCTAGAAATTGTCCCAGGTAGTCTTGACACTGGGAGAACCACATACCTGCTGAGCTAGGTACACAGTGATTGGGTCAGGCTGTGTCCTGATCTTGCCTCCTGCCTGTGCTGTAACCCCAGTCTCCCTTCAAGCTCAGGAAGAAAAGATGCTGAAGATGGGTAATTTCTTGATTACTTCTGTCTAAATCTTTGACAAATCTACTTATGGAAATCAAGCAGCACTTGGGGTGGCATTTCAGCTTGTAACATATCTAATTTTGAGATTTTCATTGGTTCCAGGAGCTCAATAGTGATTTTTCAATTATGTTTAAAGGTTTAATACAATAGATCTCTTTTTTTACCTTTCATATAGCAAATGCCAAATAAATAATATTTCAAAGGAAAGGAAAAAAAGCAATCTATTGCATGACTAATGTACCTAGTTTCATTCATTGACCTCTTACTGTGAAAAAGGCCTCTGCTGCCTGTCTTTGAATGTGTAGAATTAAGAATAAATGATTCGCTCCATGTTTGCTTAGATAAATGCTTGAACAAAGGTAAAACAGAAAGAGATGCAGATTTGATACCGTATCTATTTTGGATCTGCAGGCATTCCTTGAGAAAATGGCAGGTAGTGTAGAAAGAGCTTTTGAAAATGAATTTGTAGAAATTCAGCACGCTAATGCCAGTGACAGAAAATGTAATTCATTTTTTTTTTATTCAGAGTTATTTTTTTCTTTTATTGTTGCTTCAGGATTTAGCAGGGGGGAAAAGGAAGGCAAGATTACATATTAAGTGCCTTTGAAAAATTAGCTTTTTGCTTTACTGTGTTCCTTTGTTTTTGAAAGTCTATCTGATGCATTCTTATTATTACAGAGATTAGGGCTTTTCATTGTTTTCAGAGAAGGCTAAGTATATTAAAAATGAAAAAAGCTCAGAAGGGAAACAAAACCGGCCTTCGGAATAGCTTCCATTGTATTAAAACTGAGGCTCTTCCTTGGAATTGAGTTTTGGAGGTGAGCATAGCTCAGCTCAGTGGGTAGTACTGGAAATTGACAATATTGCCTGTAGGCAAGCTCCTGGATTTTCAGGAAACTGGGATAGATACAGAATTGCCTTTTAGACTTGCCTTGAGAAGTCCTCTTCTCAGAGTGATACAGTCCCTAGAGTTGTTCCAGAGTAAGATGCGCAGTTTCCTGTCATGGATTCCTCATGCAGAACCACTTTTAGGGAAGATTCCCTTCTAGTTATGCTCTTGTTCATTCCAGGGTCATAGGACTATCACTGCCTTATGCAGGAACTGCTGAGGCGATAGAAATGCGGTCAAGATAACATGTGCTGTGTCACCACTCCCTTCTTATTCGTGAAAGTTGCTCAGTTGTGTCCGATTCTTTGTGACCCCATGGACTATACAGTCCCTGGGATTCTCCAGGCCAGAATACTGGAGTGGTTAGCCTTTCCCTCTCCAGGGGATCTTCCCGACCCAGGGATTGAACCCAGATCTCCTGCATTGCAGGCAGATTCTATACCAGCTAAGCCACAAGGGAAGCCCCCCTTCTTATTATCTCTTACCAATATATGGTTTTGGTCACTTGGTGTCACCAGACTTTTGGAAGTCTATGTTATCTGTGTTTTGTAAAGAATTCCCAAATAACTTAATTATCATCATTTCTGGAAGCTCCATGACTAGGCTGAAGATTTAAATGTGACCTGAATTTTTGGAAGATCCTGTACAGTAGAGGTGTCTTGCTGCTGCTGCTGCTGCTAAGTCGTGTCAGAGGTGTCCTAGGAAGATAATACTTCAGGCATAGTCAGCTCAGTGTTTTCAGGGTTGATTATACTGCATGTGGTTTGTTTAGGATCCTTTTTCATCTTTGTCCTTCCTCTTGGTACTACCCATGACAGGCAGACAAGGAACAATCTTTCTTGAGAAATTTTAAAAGTGTAGAGGAAGAGGATTGAATAAGTGATAAAAACTACGGTTGGAATTACACATGGATTCTATTTCCAGAGAATAGTGCTGTTATGAGCGAGAGGAGCATGTGTGGACAGGACCAATGAAAATACAGAAAGATGGTAGAAGTTGCCGTCAGCCAGGTTCAACTCTTGCAACTCAAATATCACTCTGAAATAGTCTTAGTTGGGATCAAGAATTGGTTTGATCTCCTGTATGGGGAAAATACTCAAGACAGGGATGTATAACATAAATGATTGAGAAGGAAAAGAAACTGATACATTTTTAGAAAGTGGTATTTTTTCTTGGTGATCTTTGTGTAAGAAGATTGAGGTTACTATGCAGCCGAGTTACACCTAAGTGTAAATAAGGATGTGACAACAGAGTGATCATACCAGATTTCAGGCTTTTTGTACCGTATTTTTGAAGGCAACCTGGAGTCACATACATGGAAAATGGCCGGGAGAGAAGTTTGGAACCATATCATGAGGAGTTATTAGGGGAATCTGGTGGGACCAAATGTGGTTAGGGGCAGGCATGGGGACATTGGACATTGAGGAAACCTCAAATGTTTGTAGAGAGATTAGACTTGCTCAGAACCGGCTACAAGGCAAAACTAGATCTAATAGGAAAAATGGAGAGGAACTACACAGCTCAAGCCAGAAAGACATTTCAGACATCTTGAGCTAGCCAAGAGAAGTAGCCTCCTTTGGAAGGTAATGAATGTTTTATCACAGTTAGGGGTGCAAAGAGAGGCTGGATGATCCCTTGAAAGGATTACTTGTGATGTCATTCAAACATCATAAACCCTTTCAAATCAGAGATGTTTAATGGGAGCAGTTGAGTGACCTAGAAAAAGGAAAAAGGCTATTTTTCAAAATCCTCATCTCACCTGGGGATTTGTTTGCCTCTCTTGAACTTGTCTGAATGCCAAAGTGGATTCCTGGGGCATTCTATATGGAGAATCCTGAACCTGGGAGAAATCAGATCTGCCTCTGACTCACCCCTTTTCTGGCTTCAGCTCCCCAGTATTTTTCATAAAAGAAGAAGCAGTGATGTCCCAGCTTGTAAACCATGACACTTTGGTTAGTGTGTGAAGAACAGGGATGGGATAGTAGGAGATAAATGTAAGTGCTTCAGAGTTGCTGATTAGATCACCTGTAAACACTGAAACCAGTCCTTGAACTCATTCATTACAAGTGGTTTCTTGTGGGCTTGAGCTGAAAGCGTGTGTTGATAAACACCCATGGGGTCCCTGAGATAGTTTAATGTCTCATTTGGTGCTCATTAGACCACGGGAGCCAATACGTCTTCAATTCAGAATGATTCTACCTAGTGTGAAATAAAAAAAAGAAAAAAAAAAAACAAAAAAAAACCCAAACCCTTCAAAACCCCAAAAAACAGATCTGGCTGAGACTCAGTGAACTGCTTTGAGCATTTCCCCACTACCCGCTCCTGCGTGGATTTATTTATTTTTGTTGTGATTAGCTTTGTTAGGACAACACAGTTGAATTACAGAAATTACATGTAGCAACTCTTGCTTGCAGCTGAACTATGCAGAAACAAGACTTAGTCAACTGGAAAACTGTCATTGTGAGAAGACCTGTCAAGTGAGTGGACTGCTCTATAGAGACCAAGACTCCTGGGTCGACGGTGATCACTGCAGGAACTGCACGTGCAAAGTAAGCCTCTTTGTACATAAATAGACTAACAGTTTAAAGAGGGCAGTTCTGCTGATGATTGTGTAACCTGTTTCTTTATAAAGCCAACTTATAGTGTACTACCTTTTTACTAAGTGCCTATTTACTAATAGCAGCAATTGCAAAGGTAAGTTAAAGTGTCCTTATAACTACAAGTACTTGTCAAGGGAAAGCAAACACACTCTAATAACATGATCTAATGTTAAGAATCTGACTGTTTGGAGATCAGGGTCTCAGAGGGGGAAGGGATGCCTTTGGTTTTTAGACTACCTAGTGGGTGCATTTAACTCAGATGATTGTTATATCTACTACTGTGGGCAAGAACCCCTTAGAAGAAATGGAGTAGCCATCATAGTCAACAAAAGAGCCCAAAATACAATACTTGGATGCAGTCTCAAAAATGACAGAATGATCTCTGTTCATTTCCAAGGCAAACCATTCAATATTGCAGTAGTCCAAATCTATGCCCTGACCAGTAATGCTGAAGAAGCTGAAGTTGAATGGTTATCTAAAGACCTACAAGACGTTCTAGAAATAACACCCAGATAAGATGTCTTTTTCATCATAGAGGACTGGAATGCAAAAGTCGGAAGTCAACAGATACCTGGAGTAACAGGCAAATTTGGCCTTGGAGTACAGAATGAAACAGGGCAAAGGCTAATAGAATTTTGCCAAGAGAATGCCTGGTCATAGCAAATACCATCTTCCAACAACACGAGAAGGCTCCACACGTGGACATCACCAGATGGTCAACACCGAAATCAGCTTGATTATATTATTTGCAGCCAAAGATGGAGAAGCTCTATACAGTCAGCAAAAACAAGACTGGGAGCTGACTGTGGCTCAGATAATAAATTCCTGATTGCCAAATTCAGGCTTAAATTGAAGAAAGTAGGGAAAACCACTAGACCATTCAGGTATGACCTAAATCAAATCCCTTACAGTTATACAGTGGAAGTGACAAATAGATTCAAGGGATTAGATCTGATAGAGTACCTGAAGAACTATGGATGGAGGTTCGTGACATTGTATAGGGGGCAGTGATCAAGACCATCCCCAAGAAAAAGAAATGCAAAAAACCAAAATGGTTGTCTGAGGAGGCCTTACAATAGCTGTGAAAAGAGAAGCGAAAAGTGAAGGAGAAAAGGAAAGATATACCCATTTGAATGCAGAGTCCCAAAGAATAGCAAGGAGAGATAAGAAAGCCTTCCTCAGTGATCAGTGCAAAGAAATAGAGGAAAACAATAGAATGGGAACAACTCTTCAAGAAAATTAGAGATACCAAGAGAACATTTCATGCAAAGCTAGGCACAATAAAGGACAGAAATGGTATGGACCTAACAAAAGCAGAAGATATTAAAAAGAGGTAGCAAGAATACACAAAAGAACTATACAAAAAAGGTCTTCATGACCCAGATAATCATGATTTTATGATCACTAACTTAGAGCAAGACATCCTAGAATGCAAAGTCAAGTGGGCCTTAGGAAGCATCAGTACGAACAAAGCTAGTGGAGGTGATGGAATTCCAGTTGAGCTCTTTCAAATCCAGAAAGATGATGCTGTGGAAGTGCTGCACTCAATGTGCCAGCCAATTTGGAAAATTCAGCAGTGGCCACAGGACTGGAAAAGGTCAGTTTTCATTCCAATCTCAAAGAAAGGCAATGCCAAAGAATGTTCAAAGTACTGCACAAATGCACTCATCTCACATGCTAGTAAAGTAATGCTCAAAATTCTCCAAGCCAGGCTTTAGCAATACATGAACCGTGAACTTCCAGATGTTCACGCTGGTTTTAGAAAAGGCAGAGGAACCAGAGATCAAGTTGCCAACATCTGCTGGATCATTGAAAAAGCAAGAGAGTTCCAGAAAAACATCTATTTCTGCTTTATTGACTATGCCAAAGCCTTTGACTGTGTGGATCACAACAAACTGGAAAATTGTTAAAGAGGGGAATACCAGACCACCTGACCTGCCTCTTGAGATATCTGGATGCAGGTCAGAAAGCAATAGTTAGAACTGGACGTGGAACAACAGGCTGGTTCCAAATAGAGAAAGGAGTACATCAAGGCTGTATTTTGTCACCCTGCTTATTTAACTTATTTTTGGAGTACATCATGAGAAACGCTGGGCTGGAGGAAGCACAAGCTGAAATCAAGATTGCCAGGAGAAATATCAATAACCTCAGATATGCAGATGACACCACCCTTATGGCAGAAAGTGAAGAAGAACTAAAGAGCCTCTTGATGAAAGTGAAAGAACAGAGTGAAAATGTTGGCTTAAAGCTCAATATTCAGAAAACTAAGAACATGGCATCTGGTCCCATCACTTCATGGCAAATAGATGGGGAAACAGTGTCAGACTTTATTTTTTGGGGTTCCAAAATCACTGCAGATGGTGGCTGCAGCCATGAAATTAAAAGACCCTTACTCCTTGGAAGAAAAGTTATGACCAACCTAGACAGCATATTAAAAAGCAGAGACATTATTTTGCCAACAAAGGTCTGTCTAATCAAGACTATGGTTTTTCCAGTAGTCATATATGGATGTGAGAGTTGGACTATAAAGAAAGCTGAGCACTGAAGAATTGATGCTTTTGAACTGTGGTGTTGGAGAAGACTCTTGAGAGTCCGTTGGACTGCAAGGAAATCCAACCAGTCCAACCTGAAGGAAATAAGTCCTGAATATTCATTGGAAGGAATGATGCTGAAGCTTAAACTCCAATGCTTTGGCCACCTGATGTGAAAAATTGACTTCTTGGAAAAGACCCTGATGCTGGGATTGCTTGAGGGCAGGAGGAGAAGGGGACGACAGAGGATGAGATGGTTGGATGGCATCACCGACTCAATGGACATGCTTTTGAGTAAACTCCAGGAATTGTTCATGGACAGGGAGCCCTGGCGTGCTGCAGTTCATGGGGTCGCAAAGAGTCAGACACGACTGAGCAACTGAATTGAACTGAACTGAGTGGCTCACTTGAGTCACAGCTTTTCTCTGCTAGAATACATTTTAAAAGGAAGTTAATTAGTTTCTAGGTGTCTTCATTATATTTTACAAGGTGTCCATTATCTGTTTTAGAGAATTGTAGGACCCCCTGACTCTCAGATTATCTACTATTTGTATTATTTGTATCTATTATTTAATCTGTTTTGGAGAATTATAGAACCCCCACCTCACCCCACATTAGTATGTAAACCCCGTCAAGCTGAAATTATTTGATAAGTGCCTAATGAATGACATCGTTTGTCTGCAAAAATACAAAATGATTGTTAGTACTTCAACAGTGATTTCAGGGTCTGCAAAAGGTGTTACTTATATTCTTCTAAAAATAGGCTTTTGTTTTCTGCCTAATCTGCGTAGTCTGATGGGCAGAATGAAGCTGGTGATGTATAGCAGACAAGTAATTGAGGTGGCATGGTTTCATATGGGCTGGAGAAAATTATTTGTAGAGTGGGTTGCTATGCCTTTCTCCAGATCTTCCCGACAAGGATTGAAGCCGCATCTCAGGTCTCTTGCTTTGTCAGGAGGGTTCTTTAGCACTAGAGCCACCTGGGAAGCCCCAGAAACTCCTTGCACTCCTTCTGTTTTCCTGGTGAAGTTTCTGGGATGGAATGAGGTTTGTCCTGCTGAGGTCACCTCTGCTGAGATGCTTTTTCCTGCCTTTCCTTCCTCAGAGCGGGGCTGTGGAATGCCGAAGGATGTCCTGTCCCCCCCTCAACTGCTCTCCAGACTCCCTCCCCGTGCACATTGCCGGCGAGTGCTGCAAAGTCTGCCGACGTAAGTACTGACTGAGGGTCAGGGTGGCCCTCAGTGCTTCGAGATTGATTTATTCCCTCTTTTATAAGACCCCCAACTGAGCAACACTGATGAAATATCAATACTAGCAATTGATTACTTGTGATGTGCAGACACTTTACAGAGGCTATTTTTTTTTTTAAATCCTCACATCAACCTTAGTTACTATTATTTCCATTTTTTTTTTTTTTTTGTACAGGGAACTGGCATTGACAAGTATTAAGCCAGTTGCCCAGGATCAAACAGCTGGGGGTGGGTGGAGTTGATCTGTGAAGTAATGACTCCAAGGCTCCATGTTCTTTGGTCTCCTCATTTTTTTTTCTTAAACGTTTATTCATGGCTGTGTTGGGTTCTCGTTCCTGCGTGTGGGCTTTCTCGAGTCAGGGTGACTTCTCTCGTTGTGGGGCGCAGGCTCTAGGTGTATGGTCCTCAGTAGTTGAGGCACATAGGCTTAGTTACTCTGCGGCCTATGGGATCTTCCCAGACCAGGGATTGAACCCCTGTTCCCTGCATTGCACCACCGAGGAAGCCCCGGGTCCATTCATTTTGATCGATCAAGGCAAGGCCCACGCTCTGTGTTTTGGCTATCCAAGATTTTAGTCAGGTTTCCTATTATTAAATGGCATTTCTTAGGAATTTCAAGATTGAACTTCAGTTAAAATATTAAGACAATTTCTTTCAAAAGTTGGCTTGTCCAAATTTTGCAATGATTTAAAAATCCTTTTCCCTCTGTATTACAGAGGACTCTATTTCAAATGAAATGGTGAAATGAACACTGAAATAAGCATGAAAAGTAAAAGCTGTCATTTGGAATTATTGGTATGGTATGTGTCAGTTACTGTGTTAAGTGGTTTCCTTCTGTTTATTGAGTCCTCACTGGAATATTGGGGGGGGATTGTTATTATCACTCTTTATAGGAAGTTTAGGGAAGATAACTTATCAAGTGTGCAAGGCTAGTAAGTGACAGAGGTGAAATATAAAGCAAATTCTGACTACAGAGCCTTTAGTGTTTTTATCAGACCATAAGCTCTTCACTGAAAAAGGAAAGTTTTAGAAATGTGCCATCTGATGGATAATTTTCAAAATCATTTCTCTGCCAGAAAACACCATCATTACTAGATCTTCAAAACACTAACTTTTTGTCAAGAACAGCATGTCCCCTAATATGACAGTGGGAATGCAGATAGCCGGTCTGGTTGTACCAGCCCAATCTTTTTTTATATCCTTTCAAAAGGAACTTTGAAAAGTGTCTTCCTTTTATAGTTGATATGGTACATCCACTACTCTGGAGGGCTTACTCCAAGTTAATCTAAAAGAAACTTTCTTGTTTTTATTCCAAGCACTTTTGGAAGTTATGGATAGATCAAGGGCCCAGATGTTGAGATTATAGTTTGATTCCATGATGGAAAGATAGTTTTTAGAATAATATGTATAGATTATTTTTCTTTTTTTTGTTTTTTTTTTTTATTGTAATCTTTGTTTATTAAGATAATGTCATTTTTTAATTTATTTTTTTGCAGCTTTTATTATTTTATTTTATTTTTAAACTTTACAATATTGTATTAGTTTTGCCAAATATCGAAATGAATCTGCCACAGGTATACCTGTGTTCCCCATCCTGAACCCTCCTCCCTCCCCATACCCTCCCTCTGGGTCGTCCCAGTGCACCAGCCCCAAGCATCCAGTATTGTGCATCGAACCTGGACTGGCGACTCGTTTCATACATGATATTATACATGTTTCAATGCCATTCTCCCAAATCTCCCCACCCTCTCCCTCTCCCACAGAGTCCATAAGACTGATCTATACATCAGTGTCTCTTTTGCTGTCTCGTATACAGGGTTATTGCTACCATCTTTCTAAATTCCACATATATGCATTAGTATACTGTATTGGTGTTTTCTTTCTGGCTTACTTCACTCTGTATAATAGGTTCCAGTTTCATCCATCTCATTAGAACTGATTCAAATGTATTCTTTTTAATGGCTGAGTAATACTCCATTGTGTATATGTACCACAGCTTTCTTATCCATTCATCTGCTGATGGGCATCTAGGTTGCTTCCATGTCCTGGCTATTATAAACAGTGCTGCGATGAACATTGGGGTACACGTGTCTCTTTCCCTTCTGGTTTCCTCAGTGTGTATGCCCAGCAGTGGGATTGCTGGATCATAAGGCAGTTCTATTTCCAGTTTTTTAAGGAATCTCCACACTGTTCTCCATAGTGGCTGTACTAGTTTGCATTCCCACCAACAGTGTAAGAGAGTTCCCTTTTCTCCACACCCTCTCCAGCATTTATTGCTTGTAGACTTTTGGATCGCAGCCATTCTGACTGTCTAGATTATTTTTCTATCTTGATGTATTCTATATAATAGCAGAGGAATAAGTTGAGAAACTTAGGGATTTGTTTAAAAACCATGAGGCATTTTTAATCTATTATCTTGAGCTCCGTGGATCTGTAAATGCTGTCTCTTGGCGGATGTTATTTGGACATGGGCATAGGTGAGTCTTCCAGCTGTTCTGTGTCATTGTAAATGTGAAATCACAGAGAAGCGTAAAGATAAAGATGGAAAATTACCCATAATGCCACCACTTGAAAACAAACACTTGAAATCATAGTGGATTTCATTTTTTAAAAACTTTTATTTTGTGCACAGTTGAGTTCTTATTGTATAGATAATTTTAACCTACTTTATTGATTTGCCATTATCACTTAAGTATAGTTTTCTGCTTTTAAAAACTGTATGAACTTCACTTTAAAGAGCTTCATAGTGTTCTGTTTGGTTGTTGCATAACTTAATCCCCAGTTGTTGGATACCTAGATTGTTTTCTGCTTTTTATTATTATAAATCACTATTCAATAATATGTTTTTTTTTTTGTGAGGCCACATTTTTGTATTTTATATTTTCTTTGAATTCTGTAAAGTAGAATTACTGGATGAAGAGACTGATATTTTCAAAATCTGGTGGCTTGGAGAGTAGAGAATCTGGCTTCAGTGCAGGAGACCTGGGTTCAATCCCTGGCTCAAGAAGATCTTCCAGCGGAGGGCATGGTTACCCACTCCGGTATTCTTGCCTGGAGAATCCCATGGACAGAGGAGCCTACTGGGCTACAGTCCATGTGGTTCCAAAGTATCAGACATGATTGAATGACTAACACCTTCACTTTCACTTTAACATATTTTGTGAGACATTTTTCATTTCACATTTTTTTTTGAATTTTCCAAAGTAGAATTATTGGGCCATGAAGATGACATTTTCAAAGTTCTTGCTGCTGCTGCTGCTAAGTCACTTCAGTCGTGTCCGACTCTGTGCGACCCCATAGATGGCAGCCCACCAGGCTCCCCCATCCCTGGGGTTCTCCAGGCAAGGACACTGGAGTGGGTTGCCATTTCCTTCTCCAATGCAGGAAAGTGAAAAGTGAAAGTGAAGTCGCTCAGTCGTGTCTGACTCTTCACGACCCCATGGACTGCAGCCTTCCAAGGCTCCTCTGTCCATGGGATTTTCCAGGCAAGAGTACTGGAGTGGGGTGCCATTGCCTTCTCCAGCAAAGTTCTTGTTACATATCATCAAATTGTCCTCTCACTAGAAGTGTGTGGTATAGTCATTTTTCTTTAATTTATTGTAGAGTTTTAAGTTTAAAAAAGCTTTTCAGCAAGCTTACCAGATTTTATCACGATGCTGATAAATGAGCTAGCTAAACCATCAGTATGTTTTTTGCCTTTGTTTGGAATTGATAACCATTTAGCTAGGTAATACAAATTTTCTCAGCAACTCTGATCAGTAGTTTGAGATGTTTATGGTTTAACAAGATGGTAATACAAATAAATGATTAAGAACACTACTCAATTATCATATGCACCCGGCAATTCCACTCCTGGGTGCAAATATATATATAAAGGGTGTACTGCAGGGTGCAAATATATATATATATATATATAAAATCTATATCTACTATATATATATAATCTATATCTACAATATATAATCTATATCTACAATATATAATAATCTATATCTACAATATATATATAATCTATATATATAATCTCTTTCTACAATAAATTATATATATATGAGCTTCCCTGGTGGCTCAGACGGTAAAGCGTCTGCCCGCAATGCGGGAGCCCGGGTTCGATCCCTGTCGGGACGATCCCATGGAGAAGGCAATGGCACCCACCTCCAGTACTTTTGCCTGGAATATCCCATGGACTGAGGAGCCTGATAGGCTGCAGTCCATGGGTTCACAAAGAGTTGGACATGATTGAGCGACTTCAGTTTCACTTCATATTTATTTATATATATATATATATGATGAAAACTCTTATTCAAAAATACACAGAAGTTTTCATATATCTTCACATCAGATAAAGGATGGAAAATACTTCTTTTGGTTGTCCCTTTCAGATAAAATTTCCTAAGCTCCTGTCTGGATTTGGGTGGGGTAGTGTCCTAGGGTCTCTGAGAAAAAGTACTGGTTTGATTCAAGAACCGATACGTGAAAGCAGATTGGTTCGTCTGCTCATTTACCAAATGTTCATCCTCTTGTCATGGCTTCAGGAGCTGCAGCACTTACCGATGAGGGCATCCATGTGGAAATAGGAAAGAACTTGGTCTAAGTGTCCATATCTCAACTCATTGCCTGAAAAAAGTACTTTGTCTTTTTGTTGTGATTAAAAGGCCCAACAAACTGGGCCGTCTCCAAGAGCAAGGTAGTTTCATAATTCCTGATACTGGGCTCTTCATCTTTTTGGAATGCATCAGAGTAAACTCCAGAGAGCCTTCTAGATTCCTTAGCTGAGGGCATGGAAGTCCAGAAAGTGGTGCAGGAGTTTCATTCCTCAAACATTTCTTGGGTGTCTGCTCTATTCAAGGAGTTGAACATACCTAGCTACTCATTAGAATCCCCTAGTGAGCTTCTTGAGATACCTTCTTGAGGGTCCTAGGGACCCACTCTGACCTACTAAATTAGAATCTCTGGGAAGTGCTGTCCTAGACTCTTTTTTGTGTGTGTGGTTAACTTTTTCGGAGTATAGTTGTTTTATAGTGTTGTGTTTCTACCATACAGCAAAATGAATCATCTATATATATAGATATATATATAATGTCTTTTGCTGCCCCTATATATATATATATATCTCCTCTCCCTTTTGGAGTTCCTTCCCATTCAGGTTACCACAATGCATCAATAGAGTTCCCTGTGCCCACTGTTTATTGCAGCACTATTAAAATATCCAGGACATGGAAGCAACCTAAATGGCCATCAACAGAGGAATAGACAAAGAAGATGTGGTACATAGGTACAATGAAATACTACTCAGTTGTACAAAAAATGAAATTGGATCATTTGTAGAGATGTGGATGGACCTAAAGAGTATCATACAGCGTGAAGTTAAGAATTGGTATTCTTTTGGATAGATTTAGGGGAGCTATCAGAGATGAGAGAGAAGGGAAAGGATGGAGAGAAAATCTTGAGCTTTCCATGGCAGTATTTGAAAGGAAAATAAGTGGTAGAAGGAGAGGGAGATAGTCCATTTGATAATAGAGGGTTTCTGTGGGTGAGAGGTAGAAATAAGCTGCAAAGGTGTTTCAGGGGATGAATGATGGTGATTACATTTCATTTAATTCCTTTAGTCATCCTTATTGAAGTTCTTCTCCCACTTCTGTTCTTACCTCTGGGCACAACAGTGGGAAAAAGTGGATCTTTCATTCTATGTCAGACACTGTGTTAAGCCTTTTTATGGTCATTAATTCAGGTAATTCTTTCAACAACCCCTGGTCATAGGTTCTACTATGATCCCCATCTTATAGATGAGCAGGTGAAGCACAGAGAGGAGAACTAACTTGTCCAAGGTCTCTCAGCCTCGGCTGAACCAAAATAAAACTCAGGTCATTTGGCTCCAGAGCTAATGCTTTTAACTGTTTCCTCTACCGCATGCTATCCAGGGAGATATTTGCACCATCTCATTATAAGAGTATTGTGCAGCATGCATGCTATGTGAAATGCAGAGGTGGCACAGGGAAGGGAGTGATCAATTCCATCAGAAACTTGGGTGTGTGTGTGTGAGTGTTAGGAAAGCTTTATAGGGGAAGAAAGAGCTGAGTAGGGTGTTGACAGATGAATAGGAGTTTGCCATGTGGACAAGATAGGTAAGAACATACCTGCCAAAGGGGATTGCACATGCAGAATCATGAAATAAACACAGCATTTATCTGGGGACTCAAAAGCAAGATTTTGAAGCAGGGTTGTGGCATAATCAAAGAAATGCTTTGACAAAAGTCACTGCGTGGGGAGAGCTGCAGACAGGGAGTTGAGTGTGGGATTCAGGCATTCTGCAGGCAAAGGTGATGAAGCCGGCTGACAGGTACTGCTTGGGAAGATGAAAAGGAAGGGATCAATGTGAGTGATAGCCAAAGGACCTGGCACGTGGTAGGTACTCTGTAAGCATTTTGTTTTAATTTGAGATAACTGAATCAGAGAGCATCTATAAGGCAAAATTTGCCAGGTTTTGCACAAGAGTGCATGGGAGACTCCTAGTGTGATTAACAGAAATAAAGCAGGTGGAAGAAATGGTTTCAGAAACATTGGAGATGCCTGAGAGAGAACTGGTTTGATGTGGGTGTCTTGCTCCGAGAAGCAGTATCTGAAGCCAGGCCTGTGAACGAGTGAGGTTGGCTCCTTGGGTATTCAGACTTTCTGATCTGCCGCTCTCCTTTAAAGTGCAACATGGAGTGTTGATTTTGATGTTCTTAGCTGCCGAGTGCCAAGGGATGGTGCAGTGTGTGCAGGGTGCAAATATCTAAATAAAGACAGAGCAACCTCATGTCCACATCTGACAGGGGTGCCATGTGGTGCCTGTCAGTGGTTTAGTTAGTGAGCATCCAAATGGCAAAAAGCGTCCGTCCACTGCACCAGGGAAATCAGGTTTGAATTTGAAGGGCCAGGTGTCTGGGTGCAAAAAGATGCAACCGCCTATTTCTCTAAACCCCCAGTACATTTGTTTCTGACATCATGAAGAAATGTGTGTTGGTGCGGGGTTTCAATTTCATGGTCAGACACTGTGAAATAGTCTTGTTTGCATGTCCCCGGTGTGGTGTGAAGGGCTTCAGGTATCCATTTACATTTCCACGCACACCAAAAGCTGTTGGAACGGAGTCCCAAATGCCCTAGCCACAGGCATCGGAGCCTGACTCACCTTCTGTTTGAATTTCCTCAGACATCAAAAATAAGCCTTTTGGCGGTAGGTCAAGAGGTTGGATAGTGAGGACTGGTGCTAGGGATACAGCAGGGGAAGGAGGGTGACTGTCAGAGAAGTGGGCAAAGATGAGAAAGCAGGGGAAATTCTCATGGCCTCAGTGGTGATGCTGAACTGTCCTAAGATAATTCCATAGGTACTTTTTGATGTCATAATCAGGTACACATCTTGTTTCGGTGCCAAGGTTGTGAATGGCTGAGGCACACCAGCCATCGTGTTGATGGCTTTTGCAGCCTCTATATGTGAGGATGGTGGCTCAATGGTAAAGAAATGCCTGCCAAGCAGGAGACTTGGGCTTGATCCCTGGGTCAGGAAGATCCCCTGGAAAAGGAAATGGCAACCCACTCCAGTATTCTTGCCTGGAAAATCCCACGGACTTTGGAGCCTGGCAGGCTACAGTCCGTGGAGTGGCAAAGAGTCATACACGACTTAGCAGGCACACACATGTGTACGTGAAGACACGAAGTTCAGTGGACACTTAGTGTTTACACTAGATCTGTAGGTCTGAGGGGTGAATGTGTTCCTGTGTGTGGTTTGAATGTGAACTGTAAGACACTCCTGTGTTCAGATCGAAGCTCTGGGGTGAGTGTCAATTAGAGGACAAGAGAAATCAGGTGGGTGTCTTCAGACAGGTCAGCAGGTGTGATCATAGCATCGTGAGGGTGGCAAGGTGCAAAATTAGAAGGGAGGTCTTGTCTTTATGTCCTAGCCTGGGCCAAGGAGCAGATGGCAGGTTTGACAGCAGTGTATTTAGCACAACTGTCACTCTGGAGTGAGCCATCTTGCCAAGCTGGCAGCAGCTGCATTTGGAAGTGTGGGAGTTTATTAGGCAGGAATTTCAGGCCCTTGGAAGTGTGGTCTCCCTATGTAAGCACATTTGGGAATCCACATCCTCATTAGGACCAGTGAGTCAGAGGCAACTGATTTATCTAGAAAATTGAGGCATAAAAGATGTTCAGGGATAATTTGTTTTAATGAAGCGAGGAAGGGAATTATCTAGAAAATTGTATTGGTTTTCTACTTTGTAGTTGGTTTTGCTCTGAAAACCTTAGTATCTGTTTTTAACGTTTGGAATAGCATTGAATAGCAGGAAGAACTCTCATCTGGGAATCAACAAATGTCTCTGTTTTTGCTACTTAGGAGGCTCATTAATTCTAAAATTATTGTTACTAACATTAAGCCCATAGAGGCATGTAGCTTGGGGCTAGGGATAAAATTATGAATAGACATAGATCCTACCCTCATTGGGGCAAGAAAGATAAAATGTGATGTATGTTCTGTTAGGGTGAGGTCCAGGGTACCACAGAAGTACAGGATGAGGACGGTTCTCCAGTGCTTGAGGTTAAAAAATTAAAAAAACTTCTTAGGGGGATGTCAGGATTAAGGTGAAATTGATGGGTATATAGGACAGAAGGTTACTAGCAACAGGTGCATGGGACTGAGTGTTCTGGAGAAGAAAGCAATGTGTACAAATCCTGAAACAGAAGAGGGCATGGCTCGAGTCTCAGTGGAGGTGTGAGTGTTTGGGAGTTTCAGAGGGAGAGTGAGCGAGTAGGAATTGGTGAAACCTAAGGGATAAGGAGGAGTTGCAGGGATGGCCTTGCATGCTGACTTCAGGAATTTGAATTAAATTCTGAGGGTGTGAGCAACTCCTAATGATTTTGAAGCAAAGCCTCCTATTTGTACTTAAAATATGTCTGATGGTTGTATGGGGAAGAACTGGGTAAGATTAGACCAGAACATGGGAGACAAGTTAGGAAGTTTTCTACTCGACTAAAGAAGAGGGATGGTTTGAGCAAAAATGACAGCTGGGGGCAGGTGATGGGAATGGAGAGAAGTTGGTTGACTTGAGAAACTTGAAGAGGAGGCCTGGCTGGGATTTGAATACTGGTTGAACATGGGGTTGAGGAAAGAGAGAGGTTTGAAGGACCCTAGGCGGTGGAGTCGGAGAAGGCAATGGCACCCCACTCCAGCACTCTTGCCTGGAAAATCCCATGGACAGAGGAGCCTGGTAGGCTGCAGTCCATGGGGTCGCACAGAGTCGGACACGACTGAAGCGACTTAGCAGCAGCAGCAGGCGGTGGCGTGTGGGTGGGGGGCTGGGATGGATACTAGTGCCATTCACTGAAAGCAGATACTAGAGAGGCACAGATTTGAGTCAGGTATGTGTTGTTGCAGGGCAAGTTCTTGGAGGAAACAGACTGAAATGGAGATTCATTTGTGCTTTATTAGGAAGTTCAAGATCAGTTCCAGGGTGGGAGTGAGATAGTGAAAGAGACAGAACTGGGCAGGCGCGGTTGAACTGCAGTGTAGTTACAACAAATGCCTCAGTCATTCCTCAAGAAGTTCTGGAGCTGGAAGACCTTCGGACTTTGTAATACCTTCATCAAGCACCTATTGGATGTGAGCTGCTCTGGGAAGGGCCCTGGACTTTGCACAAGGGCACGTCTGCAATCCCTGTTCAGCTGAGAGCTGTTGGTCATCACCAATCATGACAGTTTCAGGAATGTGACCTTTGGCCGTGGAGGGCCATCTGGGTTGCCTACCACAGTATCTGCTGTGGGATCCTGATGTCAAGTAAAGCAACGTTGCTGAGCTTTCCTCTTCCTGTGGCCAAAAAAAAGGAGTTGTATGAGTTGTTTGCTAAGGTCCCTACGTACCTGAACATTCCATGAGTCTGAAGATGGTAGAACTAAGAAACTATCAAATTGGATTTACCTGTTTTTAACAGATACAGAAATGGAGGCTCTGAGAGATGGGGTGGTATTGATAAGACAGTGAATTAGTGGTGGATATCTCTTAGAGTACTCATCTTCAGTTTTTCTTCTCCTGAGGAGTAGGGCTGGAAGGATCCTCATTGTGCATGGGAGGGGGTATATTATTCAACCAGAATGGAACAGCCTGCTGGTAAGCAGCACTTGCTATAACACAAGGGTGCTGCCTCCTTGTTCCTATTGATGTGACTAGAGAATTTGACAGAGACACATTAGGATCACATCGAATTAAACATATTCTACAGTAGCTTAAAAGTGGGTTAGCATTTATGCTTCTCTGTTAATTTTTTTCCAAGACCCATCTCTCCTCCCTGCCTTCCCTGCTGCTGCTGCTGCTAAATCGCTTCAGTCGTGTCCGACTCTGTGCGACCCCATAGATGGCAGCCCCCCAGGCTCCCCCGTCCCTGGGATTCTCCAGGCAAGAACACGGGAGTGGGTTGCCCTTTCCTTCTCCAATGCAGGAAAGTGAAAAGTGAAAGTGAAGTCGCTCAGTCGTGTCCGACCCTCAGCAACCCCATGGACCGCAGTCCACCAGGCTCCTCCATCCATGGGATTTTCCATGCAGGAGTACTGGAGTAGGGTGCCATTGCCTTCTCCACCTGCCTTCCCTATTAGCCTGTTAAACTCACCTTTCCAAAGGCAATCTCTCTAGTGCATTGATATAGCATTGTATTGGCTTGTGTTTCCTACTTTTCTGAGCTTCTTGGGAACAGATAAGCTGAAGACATGTGCTTTGTATGATTACAAAGGGGAAAAGTGTGTTCTTCTGCGTTGTGAGTGAAGTCCTGATGAATGGAATGTATGTGAGTTCCTTTTCACCCAGTCATTCATTTTATGGCTGGAGTAGCTGAATCAAAGCTACTGCTTTTGTACTCCATGGTGATAACAGCCACTTTCTTGTTTTAACACTGACCTCAGCAATTCATTCTCTAGTCTTTTAGCAACTGCAACAAGGAAATAGTTGTATAATCTTGGTGTGAAGGACTCATGGCAAACATAATCAAGATGACAGTCTGATAGGGGATTCAGCAGTTATTCCCATACTATTTCCATGTCTTACTCTAGACATGCACAGAGATTTGTGTTGCTTAGAGTATTCATGTTTTATCTACTGGAGTTGGACAGTGCCTTGGAGGTCATTTTATTACATAGTATGACTATCTGACCTGCTTTTCTGTTTTATTACAGCAAAATGTATCTATGGAGGAAAAGTCCTCGCAGAAGGCCAGCGGATTTTAAGCAAGAGCTGTCAGGAATGCAGAGTAAGTTTCAATCTTACGATTCCCATTACTTGTTGGGAAGGAGATGTGTGCTTTAGGTAGGGTTCTGAAATGGAGCATATTGGCCCAAGGCGGGGAAAGACTCTCATTGGGCTGGAGTCCAGGATGGGGAGTTCTCAGCCACGGTCACTGTGTGGTTAGCTTGTGGTCAGCTGTGGATCACGTAGTCTTGGGAAAGATGGTCAGGGAAGGAAGTGAGAAGGGGAAGGGAGCTAGCAGCTACCATGAGTCAGGGAGCTTGTCAGCTGACCCTGGGGAAAGGTTTTGATTAGATAATGGGGCCATTAGTCTGTGATTTGAGCTGTGGATAGTGCCACCTCTAGTTCTCAATGTCTGAGACAGTGTTAGAAAATTCCTGTCTCCTGCCTGCCCCCTCTCATGTATTCCTCCAGGTTAGATTTGTGGGACCATAGATCTCATTCAGTAAATCATTCAGCAAACATGCATTGAGCAAGTGCTACTTATTGGCATGCTGTTAGATTCTGGGTGAGCAACAGTGAACAAAACAAAGCCCTGTCTTTAGAGAATTTGCAGTCTGGTGGGGAGATAGGCAGTAAGGTACAAACAAATAGATATACAAGACAGCTGAGCCTTGAACAACACATGTTTGAGCTGTGCAGGTCCACTTACACGTGGATTTTTTTTTCCAATAGTAACTACTGTGATGCTGCAGTCTCTGTGCTTGATTGAATTCCTGGATGCAGAACCATCGATACACAGATACAGAAAGCTGACTATAAATTATGTGCCAATTTTAGATGGTGTGAAGGGCCGGTGTCCCTAACCCCTGCATTGCTCAAGGGTCAACTCTGATGTCATTCTATAAAGATACAGAGCAGGTTAAGGGAGAGAGAGCTTTGAGGTGGGCGTGAGTGGTCTGGGAAGACCTCTCTGAGGAGGTCCTGATTGAGCACAGTGCTGGATGAGGGTGGGAGCTAGCCAGGCAGTTACGTGGGTGAGATTTGTCCTGGATCATGGGAGTGAGAGACCCAGGGAAAGATGGGAGAGAGGGGAGCAGATACAAGGTGGTGCCTTCCAGAGCAGCCGCAGCCCCACAGCGAGGCATGGCTGGTTCTGTGGGCATCTTCAGGGAGGCTGGCTGGAACCACATGTCTCAGAACAGACCCGCTTTCCAAGCATTTCACTTGTGTTTTGTCACATTTACGGCATTTCATTGGCTTTTTGTCACATTGCTGGCAAAAAGAAAGGGATGTATTTGAAAGGGTGAGGAGAAGGAGGCATTTAGAAACCCACAGAAACTCTTGAGAGCTCAAATCTCGTTCTTTATGGGGAGCTTCTGGGGGGCAGGGGAGGCCTTTCCTATGTCCTGTCTCTCACCGACCAGACTCTACCTCAGGGGCTAAGTCCCTTGAACTTCCCTATTATGTTTTCCATTCACGCTTTCCTGGCTGCCTCCGGGAATGGCAGAGATTCTGTGGGTTGAGGCAGTCTGGTGTGGTCCTTCTGTGACAGTGGGCTCCGTGTGGCGGCTCCTTAGTCTGCAGCAGAGGCAAGGGCAGTGTGACAGTGAGGGCTCTGTGGTGTCTCAGTCAACCGTGGAAGCTTCCAGATCTAGGAGTGGGTGGGTGGTCCCCGACCTGGGGCTGGCACATTACCGCATGGGGTGTTGAGTGGATTAAATGAGATAAAGCATGTGAAGAGCTGGCTGGTACAAAGTCAGCCCTCAACACACGTGAGTTCTTCTTACTCTACATGACCGTACATGTCCTTCCTGAATAGAAGATGTATGTCACGTTCTCTGTAGATTGCCTCTCTTTGAGGGGAGAGAAGATGATTTAGATTCTAAACCCCTTACATTTTTCTTCCCCCTCAAGGGAAGCTGGGATGACTAGAGCAATTTTACCCACTCAGCTGATGATCCCAGTATCCAGCCTGTAGCTGTCACTCACAGCCAGCAGCCCCCTTCACAAATTGCACAGAAGTAGCGGGTGATCTTGACAAGGGTCATAATTGTGATTCAGTCTCTGTTATCATCAGAGAGACTCAGGGCAGACATTATTGGAGACCTTTCGAAGAGACGGGTGTGGAGTTAAATGCCAGTGTACTGGATAGGCACTTACCATTGTTATTGGCATACTGTAGGTATTCATCCTCTATTTAAAAGCCATGGATTTCTTCATTTATTGTCTTACTATCGTTATCTACTAAATAATTATGCACAAAGAGAAGCATCACTGATAATAATACTTAACATCTCCTGAGTACTTAGTATTTTCTAAACACTATTTAAAACCTTTGAAACTTTATTTAATAAAACCTCATAATAACCCTCGGAGAAGGCAATGGCACCCCACTCCAGTACTCTTGCCTAGAAAATCCCATGGATGGGGGAGCCTGGTAGGCTGCAGTCCATGGGGTTGCTAAGAGTCAGACATGACTGAGCGACTTCACTTTCACTTTTCACTTTCATGCATTGGAGAAGGAAATGGCAACCCACTCCAGTGTTCTTGCCTGGAGAATCCCAGGGATGGGGGAGCCTGTTGAGCTGCCATCTACGGGTTTGCACAGAGTAGGACATGACTGAAGCGACTTAGCAGCAGCAGCAGTGGCATAATAACCCCATGAGGTAGGTAGCATTGTTGTTCCCACTTTACAGATGAGGAAATTGAGGCACATGGGAACAAAGTCCCATAGCTAGTAAGGGAACCAGCTGGTTTCTCAACCTGTGTGGTCTGAATCTCCAGGCTCCTCTCTTAGCCTCTCTACTGCTAGTCCTGATGGGTGTTAGAGTTACTTGGAAGTAATTCTCATATTTGAATTGTAAAAAAGTAGATGTAGAAAGATTGAATGATCATTTTTCAGTCTATTTGAGAATACCAGATTGGTCAGGCTATGGCTCATTGATTCCCTTGATAAAGGGTATAAAAAGCCAGAGAAGAGCTTTGGGACACATTTAATGAATGTTGTCAGCAGGGAGAGAGGGTGATGGGTCTAAGAGGGGAGTGCCTCCGGTCTCTCTCGGACAGCCTTTTGCAAGATTTAAGCCCTCATGCCCTAAGGTACCTGTTGTATGTGATGAACTAACTTCTTTCCTAGACATCTAAAATGGTACTGTGTCAGCACTATCCTTGGGAGAATTGAGCAAATAATTACTCAAATAATTTCTTGTGTTCTGTGGTTCAAATGCAGATCCCTAGTTGATGAAAGGCTGCCTGGCAGTCCATGCATTTCATTTTCCTGGGATCATTTCAAAGCTTCAGCACTACCAGTTAGATAAGAAACTAAGTTCTGTTTTAAAGATTTTCACCAAGTGATTTGAGAAGATAACATACTGTGCTTGCTTGTTTTTTCCCCCCTGTTGTTGTTTTTTAAATCAAGATGAATAAACTTTCCTAGCAATCTCAGTCAGTTATGTGCAGTATTGCTGCCCTGAAGCACTTTTTAGGCTAGTAAGTTTTTTTTTTCTTTACTTAAAGATGTGAGTTCTGTATGTGATTAGAAATTCAAGTTTAAGTATAGTTATTAGTAAAGAGCTTGAAAATGTTTATATTTGATGAGTGACATGGTGACAGTCACTCTAAATGAGAAAGAATGGATGAATTATATTTCCCTACCAATGCTGAGTTGCAAAGGTCATTAAAAAACCTACCACAATCAGGAGGATTTATTTATTAATCAGATGCTTATTAGAGTATGAAAATAAAGTTAAAGTTGTGTACCAAATTGTGTGGCTGAACTGAATGGATTTGGTGGCACTTAGGTTACTAGAGTCACAGTGCATATTATTTTCACATTCAAGCAAAGGGTCTTTATCTCTATTTGAATGGTTGGAACTATGATCTTACTCATTAAATACACTGAAGATTGATTGGAATTGTTGACTGATTTAATCAGCAGTCGAAGCAACTTTTTATATATAAAAAAGAACCTTTCATGAGTGATTATTTTTAAAAAGCCTTCTGTAGCAGTTTTAATATTGCTTTTTAAAATAAAAGCAAATATGTACTCAAGATATAAAATTTGGAATTTAGAGGAAGGAAGTAGAAGAAAGTAAAAGAAAATCACTCCAGAATCTCACCACCTACAACTAATCTCTTTTAACAGTTTAATTTTTTGACAGTGTGAGTGAAATTTATCTAATCATCTTAGTTTAGATTCAGCCAGAAGCAGACCCTGAGCTCAGGATTAAGTACAAGCGATTTATTAAGGCAGTGCTCCTGGGAGGAAGCAGTAAGGGTATAGGGGATTCAGGCTAGGCCAGGCAGGAAACTCAGCAAAGGTGCAATTTTAGGTGAAAGGTTAGAGGTACCCCGATTCTGGTGGGGTTCTGGAGTGTAAATGTTACCCCAGCCATGTCTCCCTTTGAAGTAAAGAACCTCCAGTGGCTTTGGGCTGTGGGGGTTGAGGATGTGGAACTTGTAGGTAACTTCTGTTTCCCTGCAAAGAGGCTCCAGTGCCCTCAGGGACTCTCTGAGGGTTGAGGGATGAGCCAAGGCGAGGGATGGGCACAGTGAACTGATTAAACGGATCCAGCAGAGTTTGCCATTCTTGTTTGTGCAAGGAGGCTGTGCATCCCTGCTCGGTTGCCAAGTCACGTCCGACTCTTTGTGACCCCATGGACTTTAGCCCACCAGGCTCCTCTGTCCAGGGGATTTCCCAGGCAAGAATACTGGAGTGGTTTGGCATTTCTTCCTCCAGGGAGTCTTCCTGAGCCAGGGATCAAACCTGGTCTACATTGGCAGGTGTGTTCTTTACCACTGAGCCACCAGGGAAGGCAGTAGATAATGAATAAATATGTTAATATTGAGGGATAGAAGTAGAGGCAACAATGGTATGTAATTAAGCATTGTCTTTTCCCTTACATTCAACTCAGTGCTGCTGATAGCAAGGGTATTAACATCTGTTGGCTTGTAACAATCGATTTGATTCCCTGTTGTAGAAACTGAGGTACAACTGACAGACAAACCACCCTTAGACTGGTGCTAGCTGTTGAGGCCAGGGTGTGATCCAGCGTGGCCTGGTTTGAGGGGTGAGAACAGAATAGAGCTGAAATGCGGACTGTGAGTGAATAGTAGGATTGATTCTCAGAATCTTTGGGCCAATTTTAAGATGGGAGAAAAACATGAGATCTGGATGCCTTGGGACAGAAAGATCAAGAAATGAAGAGGAAAAGGGAACAAAGGTACCCCAGAAGGAGTCATAGAGGTTGGACTGCCTGGGCTGAAATTGATGAGAAAGGAGAGGAAACCGTGGTGCCAGTAATCCATATGATCAGTACTTGGAAATTAAATTTATATTTGACAGTTAAAGTTATGTTTATGTTCATATTGTAGAATTGATGTGCCTAATAGAATTGGTATTCCTGCCAAACCAGGGAATTCTGGGGCCACTGGAATGACAATCATCTCTTGGAGATAGAAAACTCACAATCTCCCGCATTCTTTCTGGTGGCTCAGCGCTATCTTATTCTCCCCATCTGTGTTGAGAATTACCTTTCAGCCTTAAATGAGACCCATTCTACTTGAGCTGCTTCTTGGTTGACTTAACCATGCTTTTAAGAATGGGGGAACAAAAAATAACTGAACATTTTAGATTAAATAAGGGACTCTCAAATCCTGCCTTTTAGAGTAATTATTGAAGTAATTTTAAATATTCAGAGTGAAACTAAATATAGATGCTAGTGATGTCAACAAAGAGGACCTTTGTTGAAATAGGGTCATAAGATGTACCTGCCAAATATTTAAAAATTTTTTTGTAAGTGGTTTTATTTATTTCTAGGGAGAATCTAGTGTTCATCTAACTGACCCACTTTTAGTTCAATACCTGTATACTTTGGTTCTTGTCTGTTTCCTCTGCTGGGAAACTGTCTTCTTTCTTATTCCATTATTTAGTTCCTTCAAATGTGGCATCCTCTTCATAATTTCTTCCCACTTGGTATAATTAATTATTCTCCTATGATGTATTTGTTGTTCTTGTTCAGTCACTAAGTTGTGTCTGACTCTTTGCTACCCCATGGACTGTAGCACACCAGGCTCCTCTGTCCTTCACCACCTCCTGGAGTTTGCTCAAATTCATGTCCACTGAGTCAGTGATGCTATCTAACCATCTCATCTTCTGTCGCCCCTTCTCCTTTTGCCTTCCATCTTTCCTAGCATCAGGGTCTTTTCCAATAAGCCAGTTCTTTGTATTAGGTGGCCAAAGTATTGGAGCTTCAGCTACAGTCCTTGCAATGAATATTCATGGTTGATTCCCTTTAATATTGAGTAAATGATACATTGCCATACCTTGATTAGAGCACTTTTTTTTTTTAGGACTTAGTGTATTTTATTATGGTTTCTAGTTTGTTTTTATCAAGAGCAAAGACGATGTCTTCTTTATCTTTGGGTTCACAGTGCTTGCGATCCAGTGCAGTCTTGAAACTGTCTCATAAAAGCTCATGAGAGCTCCCAACTTCGTAATCAGTGATGTAGTGTTAGTGGTTCACAATGTCAGGGTGTTTATATGACAGAAATCAGCCAATGCTAACTTTAGGGTTCCCCCATCCAACAGTCAACTGTTGAAAATTTATCAGCTCTGCATTGTCAGTGACATTCTGCTACACAGAAGATACTCAACAACCATTTGTTAAAACGTAAAAGAAGAAAAAAAAAAACCACCTTATTTGTTGAAATTGAGGCTATTTTGATATAGAAAGGGAAAGTAGCCTTCTCTTCCAGGAGTCTTATCAATTTAATTTGTGACTGCATTATGGTAGAATTATGGTAGGTTGTTATCACCACAGGCTTTTAACAATGAGCATTGTATGTTTGGATCATCAACTCAAAAAATGAACATTTTTTTTTGTTTCCTGATTATTTGGCTTGCAGGGTGGAGTTTTAGTAAAAATTACGGAAGCATGCCCTCTTTTGAACTGCTCAGAAAAGGATCACATTCTCCCGGAGAATCAGTGCTGCAGTGTCTGCAGAGGTAAGGGGGCTTGGCAATGGGGCTTTGGGTGGAGGTGGGTTTGGGGGGAAGCTTTAATGAATAGCATGATTATAATAATAACATGGGTCTGAAACTCTGCTACTCAGAAATGTATTTATCCTATTTATTGCCCTTGGTTATAGTCTTATCAGTTGAAAAAGGAGGATATAATCTATGTACTTCATAGGATGGTTGTGGGGATTAAATAGGATAACGCATAAGCAGCTAGCATTATGACTAACATATGATAAATATTCAATAAATGATGGTTCCTATAATAATAACATTTCCTGTAATAATGGCTATTATTATATTAATAACTATTATCATTATTATTACATTTTCCCTCATGAGTGGGTTTGGAAAGCATTCTTTTAAGCTTTTTCCATGGGCCAATTCCCTTTTCTGCCAGAGGATGACATATACTGAATCCTTACACATAGATTTATATACAATTTTACTTCCTGCAAGGAAAATAGGCTTCAACTAAGTAACACTTACCTGGTAATTAATTCTTGAGCAGAAATGGTTTTCTTTCCTCTTGCTGGAATTCTTCTCTTTTCCAATTTATTATTATTTCTTCAAATCCTCTAAATCAAATATTACTTCCTCTCTGAAACATCCAAGAATTAAATAGATTAGTAGATCTTTATTTTGAACTTCTACCCACCACAAAGTCTTTCCCACATTCTCACATATCCAGTGAGTTACAGTCTTTTTGATTTACCTCAGGAGTATCTAGAGTTAAGAACCCAGGAGCACAGCAGTTTAGTTCAAGTTATATCATATTTTACTTTTTTACGTCTTTTCTCTAGCATAAGCATCGACAGTTTCTGCAAAGGGCCACAGGTTTTGGTGGGGTCAGAAGGTTTCCATTGCAACCACTCATACCTGCTGTTGTATTGCCAAAGCAGCATGCTCAGTTGCTTCAGTCGTGTCCAACTCTTTGCGACTCCATGGACTGTAGCTCACCAGGCTCCTTGTCCATGGGATTCTCCAGGCAAGAATACTGGAGTGGGTTGCCATGCCCTCTTCCAGGGGATCTTCCTGACCCAGGGGTTTAACCCATGACTCCTGCATCGCAGGTAGATTCTTTACTGCTGAGCCACCAGAGAAGCATAGGCAATAGGTAAATACACAATTCAGTGGTTGTGTTTCATTAAATTTCTATTTTGAGAAACAGGTGGCAGCTCATCATTTGCTGACCCCTCCTCTAGTTCCTTCTGATATATAAAAGTATCTGTTTGATCATGGCAGGTTTTCAGCTGAGGCTAGTGGTTAGTCATAAGAGAGTTATCTTTTGGTAAAATTCCCAGGAAAACTTAATACGCAGACAGCCATAAATGGCTGTTAGAATTCGTAGTGTGCCATCAGAGGATCTCCTCTGATTTATCTGCTTTCTTGCCTGCATGTGTATTTGCAGCTGGGATGCTTTAGAAAGACTAAAGATTGACTGGATATTTCAGAGGGATACATTTATTGGTAACTGATTGGGTTGTTAGGTAGCTCTTACAATTTAATGCAAAATCCATCACTTGCTATTTGTTGAGGTGCCAAGTGGGACTCAGTTTATGTAAATCCTTTCCTGATTTATGGTTTCATTAGAACAGGCTCATTGATTATCCCACAGAAAGTCAAGATTTTCATGGCTCTGATCTAATTTACAATAGAACAAGTGCCATTGCTTCTGCTCACACTTCTCAGAAAAGCAGATACGTTTTTTCTGAACCAGTGAAGATGCTGAGAGAGATGGTAGCTCATTGAAAAGTTGACTCATTCAAGGCTCCCGTTGCTAGCGATCCGGTGGCTTTTTCCCAAAGCTGACTCAGCTTTGAGGGAAAGTGGGAGGCAGGAGTAGGGCTTCCTAGATAAGATCATAGCCAGAGCCAGTTTGTACAATTAAGGATTTTCTTCTTTCTCCCACCTGCTTCCTTCTCAGCCAGAATACCATCGGCTCCTTTATTTGGCAGCTGATCGTATTTTTTTGGAGGTGTCTGCGTCTGTGAGTGAGGGAGTTATTTATGTCCCTTGACAAGTCTGTGTTTTAAAGGAACCAGAGCACTTCTTCAGAAAAGATAGGGTGGGGAGGTCTTTTTTCTGGGAAGCAGGTTGAGTGAAACCATTTGGGCATATGGATTCTCTTAGGATTCTTCTATTTATGCCAATCTCAGAATTCAGACCCTGGAATGAGGAAAGCATTATTTTTGACTGAAGCCCTTTTCAGCACCATTTACTGTCATTACCCCCTTTCCCATTGACCCATTACAAGAGAGGAACCCAGAACTTTTCGTCCACTTGTCCACATAAAATATAAAATATAAAATTTATATGATGTACAAAAATTCATCCAGATGAGCTCAAATGTCCATTGTCTTGACCTGTGCTGCCCATGAATCTTACTCTGTGTCTTAATTTCAATTTATTTCCCAAGAGCATCCTTGGAAGTAGCCTAAGGGTCTCTCACAATATTCTGGGAAATATTTTTCTCCTTTGACTTCTGTTTGTCTTTTACCTTTTCCTCCGTGTTCTTGTTTCTGTGCGGAGTCTTGGAAGATAAATGGCGTGGTGGGGGGTGGCTGGACAATTTTGATTCTGACAAGATGAGGAAAGCCTGGCGGGCCTCTTCGAAGGCATGTTATTCAGTTCTCGTCTCCCCTCCTCCTCCTTGTCCCTCTCAAAAACAGAAAGTAATGAAAAGGTGAGAAACACTCAATTTCTATGTAAAGTCATTTCTGTCCTGCATATGGAAGGGCTGTTCCATTTCCTTTGTGGATTGAAAGAGTCTTTTGATTGGCAGGTAGCAAGCAAGCAGAGAGCTGGGATTCCCGTGACCTGAAATTGGTATTTTAGGGTTGAGCACATTGGTGTGGTGTGATTTCAGCTATGTGGTTTCTGCTATCCTGATGGTATTGATTACAGACACACATGTGGCTATCTCCCCTTTCAAAACCTGCACTGAAGCCCCTTCAATTAGCATATTTATCATCTCTCTCTGTCTTACTAGGAACGTCAGGTCATTAGTCTGAGGGAAATCACTGCTCAGAAGTCTTCGTCAAAACCTTTCTCATGCCTGCTTGGGGATTGAAGTTCTCCAAGGTTTATTTTCATTAGGCTTGGACTGAAATTTGAGAAGGCAGAGAGGGTGCTTTTCCTTTCTGACCTTCCCCGCCTTGCCCGCAGCCCCAGTTGGCTGATTAAATCAAATCCATAAAGCTCTCCAACTTTTAAAAAATAATGCTTGTTTTCATGACCACATTTTATGAATTGTTTCTGTAATCGTAGGAGAAAAGGGAGGGATGAAGATATGTTCATATCATTTAGAATAATCCTGTCATTTTCACTCCAGTGACATTTAATGAAATTATTTTTAGTACCAATGTTGACTTTAAAAAATGCACAACCTAAATGTTGCAATTTAAGTTTTATTTGGGGCAAAGTGAGGACTGCGGCCCAGAATACAGCACCTCAGATAGCTCTGAGAAACTGTTCCAAAGAGGCAGGGTGGATAGGTCACCATGTATGTGATTTTGGTGAAGGGGGAGTAAAACGCGTATGTTTTTCCAGAAGGTTTCTGCTAGTCTCATGAAGCTGTTTGCTAGTCATAGAAACAGTTGTCACCATGAAGGATTTTAGTGCTTTTCTAGATATGAGGAGATACAAGAATTGGGCTCATTAATCGACTCCTGAAAGTATCTAATGATCTGAAGACCTGACCTATCAGTTTTTCCCAGGGCACAGAGTGCCTGATTTCTACTCTCCACCCTGAACTCCTTTCAGAGGGGGTGGAAGGTCAGCAGCAGCAGGAGCACATGATTTAGTTCTTGTAGAGGTGGATGGCCGGAGAAGGCGATGGCACCCCACTCCAGTACTCTTGCCTGGAAAATCCCATGGGCAGAGGAGCCTGGTAGGCTGCAGTCCATGGGATCGCAAACAGTCAGACACGATTGAGCGACTTCACTTTCACTTTTCACCTTCATGCGTTGGAGAAGGAAATAGGAACCCACTCCAGTGTTCTTGCCTGGAGAATCCCAGGGGTGGGGGAGCCTAGTCAGCTGCCGTCTATGGGGTCACACAGAGTCACACACGACTGAAGCGACTTAGAAGCTTAGCAGCAGAGGTGGATGGCAAGTGCTAATTTGTAATAGACACCAGCTGAAGGCTTTTTTTCATCTGTGGAACAGTGTTAAAACTCCTTCTGTGGACTTATGACTTGGTTCCTCAAGATATAACTTGTTGGCTTGATTATGAAGCTTTTTTTCTTTAACTGAGTCATGTCTATGTTTTTGTATAACAGTGTGATGATACAGCTCACCCTATCCCCTCATTTCTGTTAAAGGAGACTATAGTTTCATACGGAGTTTTTCTCTTTGGGGAAATCAGACCTAAGACCTTCCAGTTAAGAATAACAGACTCTGGCAGATTTACATTGTTCATTGTATCAGCTGAACTGATATCTGGACTCGTTGCATGGACACCTTACCTCTTCAAACCTTGGGTCATGACAAACGCTGTAAATAATTTTTCTACCCTTTAAAGAAAAATTGAAGTAATCAGCTGACATGTGGTTAAATCCACAGGGCTCCTGGTACAGCCAGAAGGCTTTTAGGGACAGAACTGCAGGACAAGTAGGGAGATGCACACAAAAAGTCAAGGTAATGGACGTTGGCAGGGGGAGGTCACTTTGCAATTGCTGGGATCCAAGGTCTTAGTCACCAGCAGCACCACCCAGAACAGCCCTAATCACTGCTGTAGTTTCTCGCTGATGCTGCTGGCCGGTTTGTGCCAGCAGCAAAAATTTTGTTTATCCTCATCATTACTGAGAAGGTGATGGCACCCCACTCCAGTACTCATGCCTGGCAAATCCCATGGATGGAGGAGACTGGTAGGCTGCAGTCCATGGGGTCGCTAGGAGTCGGACACGACTGAGCGACTTCCCTTTCACTTTTCACTTTCATGCATTGGAGAAGGAAATGGCAACCCACTCCGGTGTTCTTGCCTGGAGAATCCCAGGGATGGGGGAGCCTGGTGGGCTGCCGTCTATGGGGTCGCACAGAGTCGGACACGACTGAAGTGACTTAGCAGCAGCAGCAGCAGCAGCATTACCTTGCGGTAATGGCTATAGCAGGAGCCCGTCTACCTAAGTGTAAGGCCACGAGGGTGGAGAAGGGAGAGTGGGCACTGGAATAACATCTATGCTTCTGCCTGGGAAGAAGTAATAAAAGCATGGATGTAGCCCCAGCAGAAAGATTGCTCATGACTTGCTGGTGTTCTCACTTAATGCTGGAAAAAAATGCCAACTTGACCACGTAGTCTCAGGATCGCTCCAGGAAAACACAACAATCATTTGGCCCACCCCAGAATTCTTGACACACTCCTCAGGGTTTTATTCCTTTCATAATCAGCTCTAATTGTATCTTGAATGTTGCCAATGGCTCTGGAGGGTTTTGCTGCATGTTGAAGATTTTCAGTGTTGGAGAAAAAGTTCTTTTCAACATCTGTTCCCAACGTGTTTATCTGTAATTTTAATTCATGCTCACTTGCCTTGTCATCTGGCTTGGGCTGAAATTAGTTGAGATTATTTGTACTATTTAAGGCTTTATGCCCTTCAATTAAATCCTCCCAAAGAATCTTGGTGGTGCATGATTTTCTTTTTTTCTAGTCTGTCTTCATTTTAGGTGAATTTGTAATTGAAATGGGTTTTAGAGGATTTCAGTGTAATGGAGATAAAAAGAGACTTGGAAAAGAGGCACTTAATGGAAGGTAAGCTAGTGCCTAAATAGAGGAGCAGGCAGTTTGTAGATGGGCCAGGTGCTCTGCCTATTGATAGAAAAATCCCTGCAGCCATGGGCCATGGTGGGCACTGGAAAGCCAGGTCTGTATTTTCAACTCCTGAGGCTGAGAACACAGGGCATTTGGAGGAGAGAGTCTTGGGGAGCCCATGAATTCTGCTCTTTTAAAAGTGCTGCAGTGGATCCAGGCCCAAGGAGTGTGGGGAAGGAGGCACATTACCCTAGAGAGAAGACTTGAAATTAAGGCCAAGCTGCCTTGGACTGGAAGACCCTTAAGTGTGACTACTATTGAAAAACCATGTGCTTTCTAAGGACCTATGAGAATCCAGAGAGCTCTGTCTCTAGTAGGTCACAACCTCTGCCATGATGTCACAACCCCCTGTTCATGAAGGTTGTGAAGCTGAAGCAGCGTCCTCACCCCTGCAGGGCCCAGGCTTCTGTGGCATGTGTGTTGGTTGTGAAGTACACTAGGGCATCTGGTTCTCATAAAGAACCTTTGGGCCTTAGTCCTCCTCTCGGCCAGTCCATGGATGGAGCTCTTTCCGTATCAACTAGGAACACTGGAATATATCGTACTCAGTGTACCTTTGCTCTTTGTGACTTTCAAGGTTGGGCAAGCAGCAGTGCTGTGAGGGGTATTGGCTTTCTAGGATTTGAGTTAGGGTGGGGAAATATGGGGTGCATTTTCAGATTGTCCATCATTTCAAAGGTAACCTGGTTGCCTTCTTGGAGATACATTAGGGGCATGTGATTGAGAGCAAGTGGTGATGCTCTATGTGGAATCAGACTTTATATTAGAGAAACTAAATCCTGCTCTTGAGTAGTGACCCATTCATTCCTTGCTGTGGAAGAAATCACAGTAGTAAATCATACAGATGCTTATCCATCGTTGGCCCTAGATAAAGCAGAAAGAATGGATGGCTTGCTGTGATTTGAAAAGTTACAGAGTGGGATCTTGAGAATGGCAGTGTGGGGGCTTCATTATGATGGGCAGGGATTTTATATGCAGTTAAGCCAATGGATTTAAAGAAACCAGAGTGTTTTTTTTTGTTGTTGTTTGTTTTTTTATAAGTGTTATTGGTCTTTCACTGGTAATAGAACTCTAGATTCAGGGCCATGAAGGGGAGTCCAAATTGTAGGCGGCTCCCAGTGAAAGGAGAAAATATGACCTCAACATTTATGTTTCTTCAATTTCTTTGAGCATGTTGTAGACACATGCTGCTTCCTGTGTTTGGAAATCCTGTGCCTTGTCCAGCCAACCTCATTCATCCCTCAAATCTCCTTTTGATACCTTGTGTTAGGGCCCCATCTGTGTGATAACATTTTGGAAGCACCTTGCTCCTCTCCATCACAACATCTCCTGTAACCCAATCCTCAACAATAGCCATCCCAACTAGAGTGTTAAATGAATGAGGGAATGTTTATGCTGTTTATGGCATTTTCGTTTTATCCCAATTTTCTAGGACAGTGGCTGGACACACGTCATGGGGCTTAATATTTGTCAAACAAATGAATGGTATCTCTGCCAGGAACTAAAATTAAGGAAGCGGTTGGAGTAAAACCTGGAATTCCATTTCAGCAGACTGTGTGTCTTGCTCTGAGCATCTGCTCATTTCCACCACTCAAGTGTAAATAAGCTCCAAAAGGATATTACTCATTTTGGTGTCTCATCCAAGAATGGTGTTCTGTTGTATGGTGTTATTTCTCTCTTGACTTTTAAGTCCCCAAGCAACAAAGTAATAGTGGACTGTATCCTGGAGAAAGAAACACGGTTTGTTCCTTTGGAAAGATTCAAGGCATGTCATGGACTAGAAAATGCTGAGTGATGGAGTAGTGGTCTCTTCGGGTCAGGTCAGCATTCCTTGAATGTCCCTTAATGAGTAAAATCATGGCTGGGATGTTATATAGAGTGGTGGAGAGAGACTGGGCATTAGAATCATATTTGAGTCTATATATATCTTTTAGGCATTGCCTACTAGCTGCAAGACCACAAAGAAGGTAATTAACATCTTTGAGTCTTGGTTTATTCATTTTAAAGCACTCTTTTAATTTTACTTTTGGAAGAAAGAGGATTTAGTCATCAACTCTACAAATATTTCTTGAGTGTTTATTATGCACTGGATGTTGCCTTAGGCACAAAGGGAACAAACTTGTAGGGTCCTTTCCCTTGAAGTGAGCTTCTAATGTGGAAACAGACACTCAACAAATAAACACAGAAATGAACATGTAATTAGTAACTGTGCTACCTGCTATGAACAAGAAGAGAGAAATATAGGAGAGAGTAATGGAATTTTCTTTAGACTTGAGGGACAAGAAAGCCTTCTCTGAATAGATTATATTTAAGCTGGGGACTTGACAACTGAGTAGAAATTATTCTGGCAGGGATGTATCATAGGTTCTGAGTTAGTGGGACAAGCTTGCAAAGACTCTGAATCAGGAAAGAGATTGGAGTACTAGAGGAATTCAAATAAAGGCTGATACACTTGGGGGGGATGACAGAGGGAAAGGAGAGCCTTTCAAATCAGAGTTAAGAATTTTGAATTTTTCTTGAGAAATTGGAAAGTCTTTGGGAGAAGACTTTTAAGGGGATGAGTGACATGATCCAATCTATGTTTTAAAAGGATTTGTTTGTGGGGAAAATGGATTAGAGACAAGCAAAAAGAGGAACAGGAAGGCAAATTAGGTGCTTTCTTTTTGAGAAATAATAGTTTGGAGTAGGTTTTTTTTTTTTTTTTTTCTTATTGCCGTGGAGTGGAGGAAAAAGAGATTCCAGAGATATTCATGAAATAAAATGAATAGAACTTAGGAAGAGGCAGTATTTGAAGAGAGAGGACAAAGATGACTCCTTAAAAAAAAAAAGATGGTTTAAGTGGATAAAAGTGCTGCAGATTGATAATGGAGAACTTGGGGAGCATGGATATCAGATTTAAGATCAAGAGTGCAGTTTCAGCTGGGTGAGCCATGAGACAACTCTGAGGTCATCCAAATTAAATGTCAAATGGGCTGTGGCTATAATGATATAAAATATGTAAAGTGGGGTATACAAGACAATGTTACTTCCTGTTTGTAGAGGGCCCTGTGAGCCTTTATTATTGCTTCTAGAGGAGGGTGAATGTTCTTAACCAGAGACCAGAAGAGACTGGGCACAAGCATTGGCCTTGTTTCAATTTTTCTTAAGAACAGATTGGCAGAACCTACAGTTGGGTCCCTCTTTGAAAATTTTATTGGGCATAGAGATCTACAAACATCATCAGAGAATAGTCAGTAGTAGTTGTCTATGCTCTGAGGTTTTTAAATCATAGGATAATAATTTTTTTAGTGGTCTTAACAAGAACTTGAGTTAAATCATAACTCTGCCACTTCCTGGCTGTGTTACCCTGGATAAAAGAGTCCCAACCACATTTTCCTAATCTGTAAAGTGAGAATAATACTAATCTTTAGAGTTGTTGTGCCTGGCAAATTGGAAAAAGTCAACAAACAGCAACTTTTATAACAAATGTGTTCTCTGTCTTTGGACCATTGCTATTTAGATGATGTTACTTTGTGTGCTTCTAATTATAGGATGATAATTACGAGACTCTGGTAGTGGTTTAGTCATTAAGTTGTGTCTGACTCTTGCGATCCCATCGACTGGAGCCTGCTAGGCTCCTCTGTCCATGGGATTTTCCCGGCAAGAATGCTGGAGTGGGTTGACATTTCCTTCTCCAGGGGATCTTCTGGACCCAGGAATCGAACCCAGGTCATCTGCATTGCAGGCAGATTCTTTACCAACTGAGCTATGAGGGAAGCCCACAGAGACTCCAGATTCATTTATTAAAATATTCAAATAAAAGAACATGGATATTGAGTATGTATGTATGCATATGTGTGTGTATTCTACAGTCTGGCCACAACTTCTAATTCTGGGGGAAAAAGATATTGATTAAAGAAAGAAGGTAACATTGAAGAATCTCATGCATCAATCTGTTTTGATAACCAGCTTCTGAAGAAAATATTGTACCAAGAGTTAGTAAGAGGACTAGAGAAAAAGATTGCAGGTGGCAACTGAAGACAGATATCCTGAAGGGAAGGGTTTATAAGTTAAATGCCATGCCTTTCAGACAGCAGATAGGAAAGACCAAACCTTTAGAAAGATTTTGAAATGTGGAGAGTTGATTGAGGATTTATGACTTGGCAGCCAGTTATCTTGGGGTGGTTTTGAAGAATGCAGGGTGGTTTTGAAGAATTTCATCACCGGCTGGGGTGATGAAAGTGTTTTAAGACTGGATTGTGGTGATTTACTGTATAACTGTGTGAGTTTACTAGAAATTATCAGTTTGTCTTTACAATAGGTCAATTTTTGGGTATGTAAATTGTACTTCAGTAAAAATGTTTAAAGAAAAATGGTGACTAGCAAATGAGTCCCATTAGCCTTTTAGTTGCTCAAGAGGGGGCATTAAAATACCACTGTAGATTCATCCATATCTTTATTCGCTCATTAATTTAACCACCCATATTTCTACCTGTCTATTTTTGCATTCGTCTATAAGCCATCCTTCTCCACAGACAGCTGTCCTTGGGTGGGAAGCTTGGTGTTGAAAGAAATGAGTCAGACATAGATCTTGACTTAAAGAAGTTGGAGTGAATAGAGTTAGTATTTTAAAAGAATATTTTAAATTGCCCAGCCTTGTGTACATGTTTGTATATGTGTGTGTGTATGAAAAAGAAATCTAAAATGTAATCTGCTTAAATCTAGGCATGTAAAAAAAAAATATCTTTTCAATACTTTGGAGTGTAGGATGCTTATAAAATTGTTGCTTTTTGATTAAGAACCCTGGCATCAGTCACACCTGGATTGTGGCTCTGTGTAGTTTCACTCATGCCCTAACTTCTCTGAGTTAGTGCCACATCTGTGAAATAGGGTAATAATCCCAGTTTCATAGGATTGTTAATAGAATTAAGTGGAATAATGCATCTGAAACACTTTACTGAGTACCTTGCATGTATTTTGTGCTTGATAAATGTTAATCATTCTTATTACAACTGTGCCAGATTATTTGAGGTTCTTCAAACTTACCCTTCTTCCTCAAGGGTTGGAGTCCCATTCCTCCCATTTGGATCTGTGTCTTGCAGATCCTGTGTCTTGCACAAGTTTCTACCTGTGATGAGTCATAGGTTAAGTTTGGCATCAGCTAGAAGGGATTTCTTCTTCTCTGGCACACTATGATAATTTGTACTGCTCACATCTTACTTAGCTACTTCTGGGTTTGGCTTACCTCACCTTAGAGTTTCTAATTCTCTTGTGGTCATGGAATGTCTCAAACACCTTGACATTGCCCCCAGGGTCTTGCATAGTGCTGCAGACCTGTAAATATTGAGTCGATGATTGTTCACTCATGTAGAAAGGCAAGCAGGTACTGAATAAATACTGCTTGAATGAAGGCTTGCGTTAATTAAAAAAAAAAAGAACAACAACAACACATGTTTTTGACACAATGGTGAGGCCCAGACAAAGTAGATTTGTCCATACCATTAATCTGTCTCATGGGCCCTTCATTGTCTTTGAAATACATTTGACCCAACTCTCTGCATTGTGAATTGACATGGCACATGCCTGCTAGAGAGATGTGCATTGGAAAGTCAACAGTGTTTGAGGGGCTTTGTTCCAGGCTATCAAATGTTTGTGGAAAGTGAAGTTGCATATCCTAGAGAAAAAAAAAAAAAAAGTCATGCAACAAAGGGTGTTCATATTGACATTGAGTCAAACTTTGTAATAAAAGAAAATGTGACAACTTAATTATTGATCAATTGTGATGTGGGGAGGGAAGTCCAGGCACTTCCTCTGGCAAAGAAAGCTATGATACCTAAAAATTGTCCTTTTGCTAACAGAAACATCAAGTACTTTAATGGTTATTATAAGCCTTTTAAGTCCTTGTAGAAGTGTTCTTGGCTGACAGAGGTTTCACATTTCCAACACGTTAAGTTTTTTCTCTGATTTTGACTGAGGCAGTCACCAGTTAACAGGTCAGATAGTGAGGCTGGATATGATATTATGCTCCCCTCAGCCTTGGATCCACTTTCTAATGTCACAAGTAGTGTCTACATCTTTCACTTTTTTTTTTTTTAAACTATTTTTTGTATGTGAGAGGATATAGAAAAAAACAAATTATATAGGCCTTGGAGTTTACCAGACATAGTTTAGAATCTTGGCATGTCCACTTATTAGATAGATATTAATGAGTTTGAGCTTCTCTTTTCTTATCTTGAAGCTGAGGATAACAGTGTTATCATCAAGTTGTTTTGAACTTTAGCCATCATTGTCAGCAGTACTGTTATCATAATCATTATCATTCTTATCACAGAGGCTAACATTTAGTGACCTCCTAGTGTGTATCAAGATGTGCTCTAAGTATATGAATTAGCCCATTTAACTTGTTCCACACAAATTAATAAGGTATATTATTATCCCCATTTAAAGTATCTAGTGTAATGCCAGACATAGGTACATGAATATTATTATTGAATAGGAGTTATTATCTTTTATCCAAAGAATGTTGGTTTAAAATTCTGTCTCAAAGGAAGAACAGTCTAGAATGTTATCACCAAAAGGAGTTAAACTTGGAGTTTATATAGTTCAGTGCTTTTTATATTTTTTAAAAACCAAAAACTGTTGTTCATATAGTCACTGTTTCAACAGTATAAAAGCAAAGCTGTTTTATTTGAATCAGGGCTGGAGGACATGAGCTCTGACCAACAACTCAGCTGTGCCCAAGACTCAGGAATAGTGTGAAAATCACTGATGTTGCCCTTTCTTGGTATATGTACCTAGACAGGCAAAGTGACTTACTGTGTTTATTAGTAAAGACCCTGAATTATGTATTAGATCTCTTCTCCAAGATCACTTGTTTTCTATGAGACTACAGTATGTGATATAGCAGTGTAGTTACTACTTGCTAAAATGTATGAGTTAAAAATGATAAAGCACCTTTTATATACCTTGTTATATTTGAACTTCACAATTCCTGTGGTGGGTGTAACCTAAAAATGCATAATATATAAAATGTTTTGAGGGTCGGGAGATTGGTAGAATTGGTAATAGAGGTAGGACCAAAAAAAAAAAAAAATCAGAGACCAGAAAAAAGGTTGATTCCATTGAGATAAGCACACTGGAGTTGGCATTTGCCCAGAGGTCAATTTTTAATCCCTGGTGGTAGAATCTGGCTTCTAATGGACTACTGTAAGTAGACAGGAGGAAAAGCCTGAGGCTTGCATAAATAAAGAATCTTGAAGGGTAACTCTTCAGTGGGTGGCTAGGAAAAATCTAGTCTGTAAGAGGAGACTTGCCTGTCAGTCTTGACTCTAGATAGGGAGTATGGCAGAGAAGAGTTTGCATTCCTGAAAGCTTAGAATCTAAATTTATTCTACCTGTGTGGCTCAATCCATGTCCCAAGGCAAAATGTAGTTGAAAGTGATTGTGGGTTGATAGTTCCCTCGGGCACCTGACTAAAGCAAACACAGATCCTCTCTGAAGAAGTACAGTTTTAAAGCCCAAACCTCAAATAATTCCCGCAGATTAAATCCTAAAAAATATGAGCTCACAAAGAATCATAAAAGAATCATTCAAAACACAAAATAGTAACCATGTGGGATGCTCAGTGAAAAAAACCAAAATCAGAAGACTGAAGATACTGGAGTTGTATGTGTAAAATATAGTCTAATATGTTTTTAAAAGGGGGAAATTAAAAGAGGAAAGAATGAGAGACTACAAATTTGACCAAGGAGATTTAAAAAGACATTGAATTCTGGAAAATTAAAAAAATACAAGTAAAATAAAAATGATGTGGATGACTGAGTGAATATGACACTACTTGAGAGAATTAAGAGACCAAAAGATACATCTAGAAGTTAAACAGAATTCTGCATAGAAAAAAGAGATGGGAATATTAAGGCAAGTAGAAGTAACATGGAGGAGAGCTTAAGAAAGAAAGGAGAATAGCAATCTCATTATAATTCTAGCAAGAGAGATTTAGAGGCAATGGTGAAGAGAGAATGTTTGAAGAGAAAATACCTGAGTATTTTCCAAACTGATAAAAGATTGGTTAAATCTTTATATTTAAGAGTCGCAAGGAATCCCAGGAAGAACAAATAAAAATAAATTCACACCTAAAAACCTTAAAGTTAATGAATATGAAACAAAACAAAGCTCATCAACTTAACCAACCAAATAAAATAGATCTTAAAAGTCACAGAGAAAAGGTTTGTCACATACTAAGGAATGACTAGGCTAACAATTGACTTGTCAACAGTTATAACAGAAGCCATAAACAATGGGATGTCTTCAAAATGTTGAGACAAAATAGCTTTGTACCTAGTAAAGCTGCTTTTCAAGTAGGAGGGTGGTCAAAGGACATATTTAGATAAATTAAAATTGAGCATAGTTACTGTCAGATTTATCTTCACTAAAAGGAATTTATGAAGACTATAGTTAGAGGAAAAATAACTATCCCTGAGGGAATGTCTTAGATTCAAGAAAAGACTCTTGGGCAAAGAAATGTAAAACATGTGGTTAAAAAAGTATGCCTCAGGAAACATGTTCAAGAATGTTTCTTGCAGCTGTGCTAGTAATTCAAAACCTGCAAATAACTCAGTCAATACTAAGTATAATGGATAAATTGTGGACTATTTATACTATGAAATATTATATACCACTGATGAATGATAGCCACAGGCATTAATATGAATGAACAGGAAAAAAACCCATATGCCATAGAGGATATGGTACAGTATGATTTCACAGGTGAAGTCCAAAATGGCCAAAACGAAATAATCTATTATTTAGAAATACATACCTACGTATGGTAAAGCATACAGAAATATATAAGGGAGTGATTAATGGAATTGTTAGGGTAGTTGTCTCTGATGGCTGAGAAGGGGATTATTTGGGGATGTTTAATAAATAGGTATTGATAATACTTTTTGTATTAATTTTATTTAATGCTATGCTATGCTAAGTCACTTCAGTCATGTCCGACTCTGTGTGACCCCATAGACGGTAGCCCACCAGGCTCCCCCATTCCTGGGATTCTCCAGGCAAGAACACTGGAGCGGGTTTCCATTTCCTTCTCCAGTGTATGAAAGTGAAAAGGGAAAGTGAAGTCGCTCAGATGTGTCCGACTCCTAGCGACCCCATGGACTGCAGCCTACCAGGCTCCTCTGCCCATGGGATTTTCCAGGCAAGAGTACTGGAGTGGGGTGCCATTGCCTTCTCCGAATTTTATTTGATATATTCATATATATTCATTTTATATATTTCCTATGTATCATAAATTTTGTAATAAAACCATTTAAAAGACTAGTCACATAAGAAAGTAGTGGAAAGAAAATTCAGAATCAACATGGGTAAAAGCTTTCAAAAAGGAATAACTTCAGCAAGTTTGTGAATTAGGAGAGAAAATTCTCAGGTATGGGATGGTCCACAGTTTTTTATTCCTCTTTATGGATATGCAAATTTACCTTTGCATATTGCCAAGGTATATTCTCATGTATGCTGACATATAATAACTGTGTCTCATGCTTTATTATTTGGAAGTCTTTTATTCTCCTCTTTCCTGATGTAAAATTTTATTTGTTTCTTCTAGGTCATAACTTTTGTGCTGAAGGACCTAAATGTGGTGAAAACTCAGAGTGCAAAAACTGGAATACCAAAGCTACTTGTGAGTGCAAGAATGGTTACATTTCTGTCCAGGGAGACTCTGCCTACTGTGAAGGTAAGTGAGCTATTTAATAAAATCAACTTGTGAGAAATGTATTCCTGGTAGATATGGCTGAAGATTGAAAGCTTTCCCTTGGTTCTGGTCCTGTGGGATCCTAGAAGAAACTGTCAACTGCCTGGCATACTCTCCTCTCCTGACTTATCTGGGCTGCTAGTAGCACGTTATAGCAAGACTTTCGAAGGAAGTTATGAAACAGCAAAACAACAAAAGCAGTAGAGCCATATCAGATCCCATGTTCTACTGTCACTGTATTTAATCATCACCAGCAGAACTCTAAATACCTCATTTTATGTTGTCTTATTTGGGAAGATCATCATCTTCAATTTCAGTTAAATGTTATGCAGTGGATTCTCTTTTGAATGGAATGCTTTGATACTAACTCCTACCCAACTGCCATCATCTTCCTCTGCCAAGGTCATGTGTTGCTATTAATAGTTCCCAAACTCTTGTAAAAGCCCCAGTGATGGATGGACTCATAACTTTGGCACATGGATTGGTATCATATAGTAGGTTGGTGGCCTCAAGCATCCGTGACCCCCTTTTCTTCTTTATAAAGCTGAGCAACTCCTCTATCTTATGTGAACCCCTCTTTCCATGCTCAGTACTCTGGTGGCAAGTATTGCATACTCCTGCTCCTTTAACATACCAGAGGGTCAGGAATTATTTCTGACCTGGACTTACATGCCCTAAAATCTAAGATCTTCCATTTCTCCAGTGCTCACTGGATCCCTCCTGTTGGTTTAGAGAAATTGTTATAGGCAAATTGATGCTAGGCTGTTTCTCTGTTCTGGTTGGACCCAAGTACTCCTGTTATCTTTACTAACAATATATTGAACCTTGCTGCTGCTAAGTCACTTCAGTCGTGTCTGACTCTGTGCGACCCCATAGACGGCAGCCCATGAGGCTCCCCCGTCCCTGGGATTCTCCAGGCAAGAACCTGGAGTGGGTTGCCATTTCCTTCTCCAATGCATAAAACTGAAAGTGAAGTCCCTTAGTCGTGTCCGACTGTTAGGGACCCCATGGACTGCAGCCTACCAGGCTCCTCGGTCCATGGGATTTTCTTAGGGATCTGTTAATCAGGAATGTGGATATCACATCTGGAATAAATGCTGCAATGTCTTGGTCACTATCCTCTACTTCTTTGGTTCTCAAGTAGATCAGGTATTGTCAAGGTGAAGACAATTGATGACAATAATGGTAAATTTCTTTCCATTCTGCTGTTTTATGTTGTTGACTTCTAGCTTAACATTTGGCTTACTAAAGACCTTGTCAGTAGTTAAGAAAATGTGTCTAATTACTGTTAGTGTTCAGAACCTGTTAGGTATCCTCTGTTTTCCATTTCTTATGGAAGATTTTCTTCATTACTGTTTTGGTTCTCATTGGCAATACAGTATAAGTCTAGTAGTTCCTCCCCCACTTTTTTCTACAATTCTTTTTCTTTTGCTTATTGAACTTGATTTGGGAGACATGTCACTTGGGAGAATGAAGTTGCCCCTCTAGCTATGCAACTTTTAATCTAGCCTTAATATCATGTTATCAAGACATCAATTTTGAGAAAGAGGAGATTATTAATTTCAATGTTTCATGTTAACATTTATTTTTATATCGTACTTAGTGCTGTTTTGTATTGTGCCTTACACTATTCTGTGTTTTTGTCAGAAAAATGAATGTAGCTTTAAAAAAAAATATGAACATTATTCGCTCCATTCATCATGGAAAAAATCCCACAAGCCAGGTAATGGTCTGAAAAATTTAGTTTTTTACCTTCTGCCATATGTGGGATAGACTCAACAATTATAAAAATGATAGAAGGAACCTCAAAATAGTTTGAATCCTGATTCTATCATTGACAGACATTTCGGTTGTCTTTTGGAAGCAGCGAACCCACCATTCCTGACTCCCCTTAGCTGTTGAGACCTGGCAGAACCTGGGAGGAAATAGCTGGCATAAATACTATTTGGGACTCTTTGATTTTCTCATTTTTGTTACATAGAATCAGTTTTATGAGGTGCCATGTTATGCCTACCCATTGTGTGTGATGGAGAAGGAAATGGCAACCCATTCCAGTACTCTTGCTTGGAGAATTCCATAGACAGAAAAGTCTGGTGGGCTCCAGTCCATGGGGTCACAAAGAGTTGGACACAACTGAGCGACTATTACTTACTCACTTTGTGTGTGAGGCCTTATGTTATTGATTCTGTTGAGCAATTTTAGGTCTAAGTCCTTGTCTTCTTGAACATGTTTCTCAGCTCATTGTGTGTGCAGGGCATTGGGCCAGTGTATACTATGGGACTACCCTGGGACATGGTGATATTCTCAGTCTTCAGTCAGTTCTCTGTAATCATGGGAACATTCCACAAGTTCCAGGATAACACCTAAGAAAAAAATGACTAAGCATTAGAGCCTATATACTGTCTGGAATGGAAATCGGGGGGTGGGGGGAGGGGAACAGGAGTCGGATCCTGGACATTGAATGGGAGGCATAGAGAATCCACTAGAGTGAATATCAATATTTAGAGCAAACACCCTTCTCTCTTTCCATTCTGCCATCTTCAGCATTCCTGGGCTTTGGGCTTATTTTCCTGTGACTGCTTGATGCCTGCTATAGCCCTAGGCGGGATGTCCTTCTACCAGCATCCCAAGGAAGAGACGGTCAGGGGTTAAAAACCTTCTCTGTGTAAGGTTCTGTCTTTTTATGTTTAAGGAAAGTTCTCTTAGAAAGTCCTTTGTAGCCTCCTTTGGCTCTCCCCATGCAGAAGACTTCTGCTGTCTCATTTTTTAGACCTGGGTTACCTGCTATCCACCCCTAGACCAATGAGATGGTTTTTTCAATGCACAATGGCTTGTGCTGATTGTGTTCCACCCCTGGATTTGGAATAAGAGTATACTTTCCCTGAGACTAAGTGATCTTTGCTCTTTGCCTGAATTAAATATGGTTGTAGCTGTAGGAAGAGGATATGTGTGGCTTTGGGTGGATAGAAAGCCATGGATACCACACTCTGGTATGGTTAAATGCAGTATGGCCATTTACTCAGCTTCTGTCTTCAGAATTATCCTCTGGGATGCTCACCACACAGCCACCTGGGTACCAGGGACTCTCAGAGGCTGAGTTCATTGTTTCACTGTAGCCTAGAGAGAGAGGAGTAGATATGTATGAACTGCTTCAGGCAAGTTACTTTTTACTCAGAGTAAATGGAGTGAAGATGACCCATATTGTACAAACCATGATGAACAAGACTGGCTTGCAAATTAAAACAAAATATTGCACTCATTGTCCAGACTGTCTTGAAGAGCCTATTCAGGCTTTCAGTGGAAAAAGAATCACAAAAGACTTTCAATTTTCTTAACTTCCTTGGGTAGTAGAAGAGAGATAGTGTATTAAGGGATCTTCCTGTTCTGCAGAGATTGCCTTAGAGACTGCCATTGAGGAGATATCAGATCTCCTGGCCAATCAATAGAAGGTAATAAGAATTTTTGTCAGCTATGATACAATTCACAGGAGGTTGTTTCATTTTGCCTTGTCTGGCTCCAACAGGAACATTCCCCATTTTGAAAATTGCTGTAGTCGGTTTTTTGTGTTTTATGAAATCTGGTCTACTGTGACTTTTTTTTTTTAATCTTTGTGATGACAATGGGTTGGTCTTAAATAGTTTCTGATACATTAGCTTCAGTTAGAGGTATTATCTTGAGGAAAGTACAGTAGTTGGGGTCTATTCCTGATCTTCTTGAATTTGAAGCCTACATAGAGTTTCACACCTTTCCTAGTAAAAAAGTAGTAAAAGGTTAGGTTGAAGAATAAAGAGCGAGTGGTACATATACATCATGAAATCTGCCAGGCATAGAAAGTGCTGCTGCTGCTGCTGCTAAGTCGCTTCAGTCGTGTCCGACTCTGTGCGACCCCAGAGACGGCAGCCCACCAGGCTCCCCTGTCCCAATTAGTATTAAATAATACTTCCTACTTACAGAGTGCTCTGAACTTTTTGAACTCCTTTTATGCATATTATACTTTTTGAGCCTTCCAGTAAATCTTTGAGGAAAATGGTAGCGTTCACCAGATGAACTCCATTTTGTACGCATGGACACAAAGACTCAGAGAAATGAAGTAAAGTTAATATTCAACTCACAACTCATATGCCTTGACTTATGCTGCACTCTACCTTCCCATCCCCCACCCTGTTCCAATGTGGTCTTGTTCAAAATCTTTGCTATCTCCTTGGTCTAATGAAATCCGAATGTGTGTGAGATCTGTACCATTTCAGAGTAAAAGCTTGAAGAGCTGTTACAGGGTTCCACCTCTTTCTCATCAACTGGCAATGTTCTAGAGCGGCCCCTCCTTTAGCTGTGGTCCCAGCATGAAGATGATATGGAGCTAGTGACAATGGATAGGTGATTGACATGTGGCCTTAGTGAGAAATAACTGTAAATCACTGATATTTTGGAGGACACAATTATCTGTTATCTTTGTGTAACTTAGCCTAAGCCTACTGGTATACCTGTGCCTGAGTTAGTTGACCCAAATCTTGTGGTTTCAGAAGGATACCTCCAACTCAGTGCTCATGACTAAAAGTAGTTTTCTCCAGAGTAAGCATTGAGAGCTACTAGAAAAAGTACAAACTGTATATATCATTAATAGTCTTCCCTGGCTCTACTACCAGGTAATAGATATTTACAGAGCACAAGTAGCAGATTACTGCTTTTTTATAGCCAATTCCAATGTGGGAAGTTGGGTTTCCCAATTAAGATGATAATGAGACAGTGCAGGTCAAAAACTCAGTAAATTGTCTGGTTTTTACTGGTGATTTAGTGAATTACAACAATTATTGTCATCAACCTATATCAATGTTTATGAGGATCTTTCTTGGAAGAGTGTGTGCTTGTAGAGGCCAATACTTTGAGAATGTGGGCTTCTCATGTCTACCTCTTTTTGGAGTATTGGAAGGTAGCAGGGGAGAGTGTTATTAGACGAAGGGACCAAGTTATATCAGTCCTGCCAGGAGCATATTGTTAGCAGTGAGGTACCCAGCATAGTAATAATGATGAAGTCCTTCCTTCCTTGTAAAAACATGAGTGGAGCTGAGTTGAAGGGTAATATGTCATGGAACAAAATGATTTTATTGGTTTCAACTTAATAATTTCATGTAAAAAAACCCCACAAAACTATAGCAACTGCTTAGCAAATTGATTTATAATGTCTCCTTAGCTTAGCAAGGTGATTTATAATGTCTTTTGCATGACTGAAGGTGATGACAAAGGATCTGACCCCGTAGTGTTAAGAGGCTGGGAAAGTGGCAGGAAGGTCAGAGTTCAAGCAGAAAGAAAATGCAGAACTTGAGGGTAGAATTTTTTTGGATGCAGAGGCTAGTGTGAGTACACTGCCATAGAAACAAGCCCCTGTGAGTCCCTGATGAAGAGAATGTGTGGAAATGGTGAGCATCCTTAAGGTATACTGCTAATTCTCCAAGGATTAATCAGGTAACTCTTATTTTGAAATTTTCTAAAATGCATGAACCTTGTGATCCATGAAGCCCAGTTTACGCTCAGATCTGGGCTTCCATCTCCTAAAGTCTTGATGTGGACTGCACAGGGATCAAAAGCTTCTTATGGATTATTCATGTTTGTAAAATATTAACTCTAAGCTCCTGCTTGCATTTATTTCCAGGGGTTCAGCATGCTTGAGATAAGAATACCTCAGGGATCCCCTTTTCCCTTCCTATTTAGCCTATATGACTAATGGAGAGATCCTCTGGTATCCAGATATGTCAACAGCCCCCCCCCCCCACCCCGTCCTGCTAGCCTTCCCAAGACACAGAGATCCCTATCCACTGCACTGCTTGTGATGACCCATGTGGCACTTTCATCCCAGCAGCAGACAGAGTTGTGCTTTCTTCCTGGGCCTGGCTTTTTTTTGCCTCTGCTTCTTTATTGCCAAGGCCACTTTACAAAAACATCTACTCCTGCTCTCCCACCTACTTAAACTCTTGCCTCTTCTTAACAACACCCACCCCTCCCATCCCCATAACTTTTGTTTTTTTATTTAAAAGAACAAAAAACCCAAATCTAAGCCATGGTTATTGCACTTGTGTTGAACCAAGAGTTTAATTTTTAAGCTTGTTACCGAGGAAGGTGACCTAGTCAAACCAACTAGGGCAATGGTCAGGACTGGAGGTTAAAGTAGAACTTGTTTTTATTTTTTGTTTTCAATATAACATGTTTTAAAAGATCATTTGTAAGATAGTTGGAACTTTTAGTTATTTTTTTCATGATAAAAATGTTCTAAGTGTTAAGTTACTAGGCTAGCACATAGAAGCCATGGTAACTTATCAAGTAGCTGAGCTATTGTACTATAGAACTCTCTTGAGTTCCAGGGTCCTGAGAACAGAGAACCATGTACTTTTCTCCCAATCTCAGTTAATGGCACTTCCATCCACCCTGTTGCTGTGGTCACTAGATGGAGAAGTCATTGTCAGTTCTATGTTGCCATCACTCCCAACATCAACTGCATTGGGAAGTCTTGGTAGTTTAACTTACAAAATAAATCACATATTCACCCATGTCTTGCTCTGACTCTAGTCCGAGCCTCCTTTTTCTCATTGGTGATTGCAATGGTGTCTACTCTTGCCCCACCCGTAATCCATTCTTCAGGCATCAGTCAGAGTGAGCTCTTAAATATATAAGTCATATGATGCCAATCTGCTCTTTAAAATCATCTGATACTGCATCTTAGAATGACGTCCAGGCTTGGTCCTGCGTAAGGCCCTGTGTGAACTGGATACTGCCCGCCTCTCTGTGTTGGTCTCTTAGCACTCTGTCCTGTGTTCTCTCTTCACCCGCCACGCTTTGACTCATATTCTCCAGTAGGCTTCTGCAATAGTTCTTTCTTCGCCCTGGGATGTCCTTCACCTAGATCTTTGCAAATCCACTTTTGATGGATCATTTAAGTTGTAGTTCAAATGTCACTCTTTAGAAAGGTCTCTCCTAACACCCTCCCTGAATTAGCTCTGTTACTACCCTCAGCTACTCTATACCATTTTCATTTTATTTGTTTTATTTTCCTTATACACTTATTATCTATAATTGTTTTGCTTTCTTGTGTTTCCCGGTTTAAAGGTTTATTAACTGACTTTTCCCTTTAGAACAAAAGTTGTAGAAAGGCAGGATTTTATCTTATTCACTGTGTCTCCAGCACTAGGATAGTGCTCCGGGTGTGATAGATACACCAAGCTGTTTGCGGAATGAATGAATGAAAGTCTCCTACTGGTTCACACTTTTCTGTGTTTGATGCTGTTTCTTGTCAGATTTGTCTTGTTAGTGTCAGTCAAGGGCTACTGTTTAGAGTACAGAATCTGATTCTGGGGCCTGAGTCTGCTCTTTTTTTGCAAATACCCCATTCATATAATGCTCCAGTGCTGTCTGCTCCCTTCATTCCATGGTAACTGCACTGCCATTATTTGTTACAGATTGACTTTCTTCTCTACATGGCAAGAGAAATTGGGCCTGCGTGCTAAGTTGCTTCCATCATGTTCAACTGTTATTAGTGAGCTTATGGACTATAGTACACCAGGCTCCTCTGTCCATGGGATTCTCCAGGCAAGAACACTGGAGTGGGTTGCCATGCCCTCCTCCAGGGGATCTTTCTGACCCAGTGATTGAACCCATGTCATTGAAAAAAATTAAAAAAATTTGTTTTTGCCAACTGCTTATAGAAAGAAACATCTTCTGGGATTCAACAAAATGTTTCCATTCATACAGGCTTTGAAATGGATGCTCCTTGTTGGCAGGTGGTTTTTCTTAAAACTGATTCAAGAACCCAGGCTCCTTCCCTCTTTGGCTCAGCTACATGCAGTGTGGCTTCCAAGGTTGCCATGATCGCGGAGAGGAAATGGAAGGTGATGACTGGGAGATTTTTATGGCTAGTGCGGGTTTCATTGTACTTGTCTCAGACTTACTCACCGGCCTTACCTAACTGCAGGAGAGGCTGGTAAACGTTGTCCAGCTGTGTTCCTGGGAAGAAGAATCTGTTTCCGTCAATAGTTTCCCAGTTCTGCCACAGTTACTAAGTGGTAAAAGCAAACAAACAAAAAAACTCCCCTATTAACTTTATGCCTCTTTTTGTTTATTTCTTAAATCTCCCTGAATGGGCCTCTGGCTTTTTGATTGTATGAAAACTTGCTCACTTGGAAACTAGATAGGATTTAACCATCTCGCTTCTGCTTTCTTTTTGCATTATCTCCAGACTTCCCTGGCTTCCTCTGTATCACCTCACCTGCAGTTGCTCCATCCCCCGTGTATGTCATGTCCCAATGTCACCCACCTCCTCTTTCTTCTGAACAAAATTCACAGCTTCTCACGTGCTGCAGTTCTGAGGTTTACGCTAGGAGGAAAGCCATTCATGGAACAAGCTTACACACATTTGTAAATGATTGATATCTGTATAATGTTCCCAGAGGTAAATGCATTCTTAAAAGAGGATGCATGTTGATTAAGAAAATTCCCAAACTGTTAAATTTCATGTAGTATATTAAAAAAAAAAAATCTCCTGTGTGTGTTAGAGAGAGCTCTTGGCAGAACTAAGTGGGTTGTCTGTGCCTGGGAGTTTACCTTGGTAGTTAGCTACCTTCAAATATCCCTGCTATTTAGCATTTCCCTGACCCCATTTTATTTTTGTCTTGACTACTCTCAGGGCTGTGATAGAGTGAAAGAATATGAACTAAGAATAAGGCGATCTTGAATGATCCCGGTTCTACCACTTGCCACCTGGGTAATCTTGGAGAATCACCCAGTTCTTTTGTGTCTGACTCTCTCATGGTCCAAATAAGACTTTTAAACATATCTTAAGTAGTACTGGCCACTGTTGCAGGTTAAATAAGGTGTGGAATGTGACAATATTTTGTAAACACTAGAGTAATGTCAGGGCAAGATTTTCAAGATGGGCCTTTCCAGTGAGCTCAGAGATTTTTAAGGAGAGAGATGATTGGTAAACCATGGGCAGCTGTGGGGCTTCAGCATACAATAAGCACCTTTCTACATGTGTTATGACATACTTGCTATATCAAAGGCTACTAGAATCACGAAAACAATAATAATAGCACAATACTAAAGAATTCAAATGCCAATGCAGGAGAAGCAAGAGGCATGGGTTTGATCCTTGCTTGGATCAAGAAGATCCCCTGGGGGAGGAAATGGCAACCAACTCCAGTGTTCTTGTGTGAAGAATTCCATGGATAGAGGAGCCTAGTGGGCTGCAGTCCATAGGGTCGCAGAGAGTCGGACCCGACTGAGCACACAAGCAAGAGGAATTTAGCTTTGTACTGTAACTTACTGATGATGTTATAATTATATAATTATTTGTCATTATAGTAACAAAAAATATTTTCATCTTTGGCAGTACTTTAGTGAAAGTGAAGTTGCTCAGTCATGTCCGACTCTTTGCGACCCCATGGACTGCAGCCTACCAAGCTCTTCCGTCCATGGGATTCTCCAGGCAAGAATACTGGAGTGGGTTGCTTTAGTGAAAGTGAAGTTGCTCAGTCGTGTTGGACTCTTTGCGACCCCATGGACTGCAGCCTACCAAGCTCCTCCGTCCATGGGATTCTCCAGGCAAGAATACTGGAGTGGGTTGCCATTTCCTTC
>NW_011494960.1:3901279-3909668 GCF_000754665.1 Bison bison bison | reverse complement strand
GCCATTTCCTTCTCCAGAGGATCTTCCCGACCCAGGGATCAAACCCAGGTCTCCCACATTGCAGGCAGATGCTTTAACCTCTGAGCCATCAGGGAAGCCCCCAAATTGGAACTTGATCTTTAGGTATTTAGGGTTGAGATATACTCACACACAGGCTTCCCAGGTGATGTTAGTGGTAAAGAACCCACCTGCCAAAGCAAGAGACTCAAGAGACCTGGGTTCTATGTGTGGGCCAGGAAGATCCCCTGGAGGAGGGCATGGCAACACACTCCAGTATTCTTGTCTGGGAAGTCCCTTGGACAGAGGAGCCTGGCAGGCTACAGTGCATAGGGTCACAAAGAGTCGGACACGACTTAGTGTCTAAATAACAACAATAATTCTCTCTCTCTTTCACACACACACACACCCACCCACACACAATGTATATCTAATTGTAATGGTTAATTTTAAGCGTCAGTTTGGTTGTGCTAAGAGAACACTGAATAACTGATAAAACATTATTTCTGAGTGTGTCTATGGGAGTCTTTCTGGAAGAAAGTAACATTTGATTCTCCTACCAATATGGGCAAGAGTCATCTCATTTGTTGAGATCCTGGATGCAACAAAAGAGCAAAAGAAGGATAAATTCCTTCTTTCCTTTCTTGAGCTAGCACATCCATCATTTTTCCGCCCTGAGACAATACAGCTCCTGGTTTTAGGCCTTCGGATTCCAGGAATTATAACAGCAGTCTTCCGGTATGCATGTCTTTGGACTTGGACTGAATTATGCCACCTGCTTTCCTGGACCTCTGGCTTATAAATGGCAGATTGTAGGACTTCTAAGCCTCCATAACATAACATATTATGTATGTTGCATTCCCTAGCTGAGGCATTGAGCCAATATCCATAGTAAATCTCCTCTGTATAAATCTGTATGAAAATGGAAATACGGCTGGTGGTTGGATGGTGAAAAGTATCGGAAGCATGCTAAAGAGTTTGAGTTGTATCCTGTAAGCCAATGTACATTTGTGTAGGATGCAGGCGTAACAGCAGGTGAAAAATTGGATCCACTGGGATGTGGAAAAAAAATTAGGACTTTATTTTTATCTCATCCTTTAAATTTCTATTTTTGTGTTTCATAATGTTGGCTTCCCTGAATGAATGCCATAATGAATGGCTTCCCTGGTGGTTCAGAGATAAAGAGTCCAACTGCAATGCAGGTTTGATCCCTGGGTTGGTAAGATCCCCCTGGAGGAGAAAATGGCAACCTACTCCAGTACTCTTGTCAGCACAATCCCGTGGACAGAGGAGTCTGGCAGGCTACAGTCCATGGGGTCAGAAAGAGTCAGACATGACTGAGTGATTAAGCACAATGTGCATCATGTATTAGTATAATAGAACATGTATATATTTTATTACATGACTGTTTTCGTATAGAAGGTAATGCCCTCTAATTATTATGAATGAGGTTGCATGGTCAAAAACAGATCACTGCTGTAGGCCACAGCAGTGTAGAGAATTTAGTGGAGGATCCGAGGTGGGGAGGACATTATCAAATTGGTAATGTTAGCAAAAGTCAGTCTCATGGCCACATGGAAGCAGCGTTGGCTGGGGAGATGCTAAGGGGCAGAGAGCTAAGTTAGGCAACACTGCTTCCATAGTTGATACCTTTGTGGATTCTCAGACTTGGCTACAGTGGGTGCCGAGGTAATAAAGCATCATTTAAAGAGATAAGCTTGTCTGGCCTTGCATGATGTCGTCCCCAAATCCTTGCAGACATGTTCCATCTGGTTCTTTGACCATGACTTCCTCCTGAGAGCTGAGTGTTCCAGTGTCTGGCACTTTCCCAGGTGAAATCTTCCCTGCTCTGCTCTTTGGTGAATATATCAGAAGGGCTGGATGGTACCCAGGGGCCAAGCCTGCAAGGATGGCCTTACATTATTTTCCAATGATAGACTTTCACCTTTGACTCACTGTGCAGTATATTAAGACTTCAGAGTGTCTCCTTGAAAGATGTTATGCATATATTATGTTATGTACGGTCCTTAGCATTTTTATGTAGCAAAATGAAGGAAGAGAAAAAAGAGAGGAAGGGGGAAAAAATCCTTGCTCACTTTCCAGAAACAAGTCCAAGTCTTAGAACTTTTAGTGAGAATGAGAGTTTAGTAGATTTAAACATTTTTGGTTATTAAAAAATAAATACCTTTTGGCTACCTCCAATATGCCTAATCTCTAGACAGGATTGGAAAGAATTCAAATCAGTGTTTATATTATGCCCTTGGTATTAATGGCTGGTGTAATGCCTACTGGGGATTCTGCTGCTTGGGGAAGCTTGTCTGGGAAAACATGAATTGTACACTCAAAATAATTACGGGCGAATAGCAGGGGTATAGTAAAAAAAAAAACAAAAAAAAAACAAACTTAGATTTGCAATTCAGCAGACCCAGGTTTGATCCTTGGGTCAGGAAGATCCCCTGGAGAAGGGAATGGTAACCCACTCCACTATTCTTACCTGGAGAATTCCATGGACAAAGGAGGCTAGCAGACTATGGTCCATGGGGTCACAAAGAGTTGGACATGACTGAGCAACTAACAGTTTCACTTTTTGCTTGAGGCACCAGTGTGAGTTAGAAATCCTGGCTTTACCATTATTTTGTGAACCGAAGCTGGGAACGTCATCATTCTCCCTTCCCCTTCGTACAATCAGTGTGCCAGTTTCTACTTTGTTAGTCTCTCTTAAGAATTGCTAAAGCAACTCAAGTGAGCAAAAAGGTCTAAGGTAAGATCTAGTACAAAATCAGATTTTACTAGCGTGTTATGTTTGTGTATGATAAATGCTCAATTAGACACAATTCATTCTTGCAGTCTATGGTTCAGGATATGTGTCAGTAAGTAGTAAGGAAGAGGAGGGCTAATTCCTGGAATTAATAAGAAGGATCGTGTAAAGAAGGATTTTGAAAGGTTGGGATTAATTGGGAGGGATGAGGAATGTTTGATGGGTAAGTGTGGGATGCTATGGGCCATGCAAGCAGAGACGTTAGGATGAGATACAGTTAGTGACACTAGAGAGAGGGTAAAAAGAGATCAATGCAAGAGTCAGTTGTATATATGTCAATCCTAATCTCCAAATTCATCCCCCCCTCCTCTTCTACCACTGTGTCCACATGTCCACTCTCTATGTCCATGTCCCTCTCTCTCCCCTGCAAATATGTTCCTGTTGCTGCTGCTGCTAAGTTGCTTCAGTCGTGTCCGACTCTGTGTGACCCCATAGACGGCAGCCCCTAAGTACCATTTTTCTAGTTTCCACATATGTGCATTAATAGATGATATTTGTTTTCCTCTTTCTGACTTCATTCTGTACTACAGATTCCAGGTCCATTCACATCTCTACAGATGACCCAATTTCATTTCATTTTTATGGCTGAGTAATATTCCACTGTGGGAGGGAGCTGTAAGAAGGAAGGGAAATGTGTATACACATAGGTGACTCACTTCTTTGTACAGCAGAAAGTAACGCAACATCATAAAGCAATTATACTGCAATAAAAAGTGAGTAAAAATCACCCCCCACACACCCCACAAATGCAAGAGTTAGGAGCAACACCTCTAAAGATTTGGAGATACAAGGGAGCAAAGGCACAGTTTGTTTGGAACCCAAGGTGGGAGCTGGAGAGTGGTGAGTACGGAGGGAAGTGGACTTAGGAGGCCTCGCAGGCCTATGAAGTTCAAATTTTGCACTAAAGGCCATGGGGAGTTGTTGAAGTGTTTAAAGCTGATGGGATAAGATCAGACTTATATTTTGAAAAATCATTCTGGCCACAGTGGAGGACGGACTATAACAGCCAGGCAGGGACTCCAATTGTCAGTCTTTTGGAGTCATCTAGGCAAGATGTTGAGGTGGACAAAAGGGCAGGAGGCGAAATTGGCAAGATTGGTTGATGGATTGGATGTGAGGGGTAGATTGGATATTATCTGAGAAGTGAAACTAGAATCAATTCTCTGGTTACTTCATCCATACCACAGCAAACGCTGGTGGCTGACTCCACAGCTTCCTCTTCTGGGATCTGACAGTATTTTGTTCAGACTTTTATTAGAGTGCTCATCACATAGGATCGTAATTACTTTTTAACATATTTTCTAGGTAAAGAGCTATTCCAGGTTCAGGGCTGTGTCTGATTCATCTTTGTATCCCCATGACCCTGCCTAGGGCTGGAACATAGTGAATGTGCAGGGAATATATCTGAATGAACTGATGAATACATGGAGGCGTGAGTGCCCATGAATACATGCCAATGCTCTATGGCTTCTGTGCACTAAAATGTCTGGCATCCCAGAGAGAGATTTTGTTAATTTCTTTGCCAATTTTAAAGTAAAAAAGTGACCTTGACATGTGTTCCAGTTGTAGCTTGTACATCTTTCCAAGAGCCTTCCCCTCCTTTTATAGTACTGGAAAGATCTGCAGAAAGCCCAGTGCTACCCAACACCTTCTAAGGAGCTGTTGCAGAGATTCAGGGACTTCTTCCCATCCACTTCTGACCATTTATCACTTTTCTTGTTGCTGCTGAAATGCTAAACTTTGTCATTTGATGTTGATTCCTGGATACTCAAAACTCTAAAGGGAACTTTTCTGAGCCAAACTATAGGAATTTCTTGTAGCAGAGAGGTTAAGGTTTACCTGTCCATGCCTCTAGCATTGCCCAAGCTCAGGTTTTACATTTGAGTGGCAATGTAGCAAGTTTATTTCTTCAGCATTGGGAAGGAAGAAGGGAAATGAGCATTCAGAATGTAAGGTTCACAGAGGCTGGGATTGTTGCTTGTTTTGCTTGTCATTGCTATATACTAGCATCTAGGACGGTACCTGGAACAGAGTGGTTACTCGGTTAAGAAAGAAAGTGAAAGTGTTCGCCACTCAGCTGTGTCTGACTCTTTGTAACTCCATGGACTGTAGTCCACAAGGCTCCTCTGTCCATGGGATTTCCTAGGCCAGAATACTGCAGTGGATTGCTATTTCTTTCTCCAGGGGATCTTCCCCACCCGTGGATAGAACTCGGGTTTCCTGCATTGCCGGCAGAGTCTTTACTATTTGAGCCACCAGGGAAGACCAACTCAGTTAAGTATTTGAGTAAATGAACGATTGATAGTAGGAAATGGGACCCTCTCAAGTGTTTGATAGTTTTCCCTTGTCTAGAAACACTTAACATTTGTGCTAGTCAGATCTTTATACTTGTTATCTTGTTTAATCCAAACTGTCTCACTTAGTTAATAAACCCAACTTCACACATCTCTGCTCTGTAGTAAATGACAGAGCTAGGATTTAATCTCAAGTCCTCCTGACATAAAAGTATTGCATAGCCCGAAGCCATGATCTCGAGGAAATACAACTCCAGTTGATTCCTGTTAATACTTTTTCTTTTCTTTGCCAGGATATATCTGGCCAAGTCTATTTTCTCCAGTTCTAGTCAGTGGCAGATTTCTTACTCAGAAGAAATATTTGTATTTCCTACACACCAGTAGAGCATCTTGCAGTGGGCAGGGTAAACAAATTATCCTTTCTCAGTTGCAGACAAGCTATGATAAGTAGAAATTCTCACGATGCTCAGGGATCTTTCTTTAGTTAGCGCTTCCTTCCTGGGCTACTTACTATTCTGCAAATTCGTAGGAGTCTGGGAGATTTCTCTCCTATCCAGGTTTTAATACCTCATATTTACTGGTCTGGGGTGCAGGCAGTCTGAGAGAATCTATTTAATGTGAAGTTTGAAATGTTTACATTTAAAAGACACCTTATCTTTGACAAAGGAGGCAAGAATATACAATGGATTAAAGACAATCTCTTTAACAAGTGGTGCTGGGAAATCTGGTCAACCACTTGTAAAAGAATGAAACTGGACCACTTTCTAACACCATACACAAAGATAAGTGCTTTTAAAAAAGCACTTTTATCTTTAAAAAAAGATAAATACGATGTATTTTCGTAGTATCTCAATATACTTCCACGAAGTGGATTATTTTCAAACTCCATTTTGATGAATTGCAACTCATTTATAGTAAATGATTATCCACTATTATTCACTAATGTTGTTCCCATAGGTGATGAAAATCAGGGGCTTCCTTTGAGTGTTCTTGGATACATCTCAGTGTATTACCTTTCTTCTTCCCTAATCCAGTCTTAAGAACTGGGCCTCTCTGAGGATACAGTTGAAACCCACCACCTGTTGTGTGGTTAGTTTTGGTACTGCTCCCACAATCAACTTTTTTTGTTTGTTTGTTAATGGGACATGAATATTATATTTGAAAGTGAAAACCCCAACCTGAATACTACACATATGCATGCACACACACACCTGTGTATGTATGCACACAGCATTTAGTTTTTTTTTTTTTCCCACTTTTAAACATAATTTGTAATTCATTTTAGTCTAGACAGTAAATGTCCATGACATACAGCAGTTGGCCAAAGCACACTGGAATTTAGCTGGCTACTGAGTGATAGGCCGTTTGGTTTCCACATCGCCTCTCTGCTTTGTGGTTGTCCACTGCTCACTGAGTATTGCGCCCCTCTTGTTGAAGATCTGGAGGGCTCATCCCAGTATTGCAATTGTATTAACTGTTGTATTCATAGAGTTTATTGCACTTGTCCCTAAGAAGGGATTCTTTGTTCAAATATATTAGAACATATTGAATACCAGAGATCAAAATTGCATTCAATGACTTTAAAGAACTCCTAGAAAACTGCATTTAACCCATCATCTGTCAAACCTGTTTGTACATGAAATCATCATAATACATGAAATCTCTTGCATTCCATGAAACTAGTGTTTTGTGGAACATGTTTTTGGAAAATGATTCTTACTGTGTATTAACTACATAAATTATAGGCTCCTCTAATGTTTCCAAACATTAGATTTCTGGGGATTCCCCAAAATGGTATCTGTATTACACAAATATCAAGATTTCCTATCAGGACTATAGTGAATTATAAAAGTGTAAGAAACTTTCTTTACTGTGAACCCTCACAAAATCTGTTTATTTTTCTTTAATAATTTGCCTGATCTATACATTGCAAATCTAATTTTTCTAAATAATAATTTTGAAAATGGTTCATAATATTGTTTTCCCTCACTTGCTAAAGTTTGTGTTTGATGCTGTAGGATATGTGGCCATTAAGCATGTATATGAGTAGGGTAAATAGGATAATAAATATCTGTATAGTACATGGTAGTTTATGAAGTCAGAGAAGGCAATGGCACCCCACTCCAGTACTTCTGCCTGGAAAATCCCATGGACGGAGGAGCCTGGTTGGCTACAGTCCATGGGGTCGCTGAGGGTCGGACACGACTGAGCGACTTCACTTTCACTTTTCACTTTCATGCATTGGAGAAGGAAATGGCAACCCACTCCAGTGCTCTTGCTTGGAGAATCCCAGGGACGGGGGAGCCTGGTGGGCTGCCATCTATGGGGTCACACAGAGTCGGACACGACTGAAGTGACTTAGCAGCAGCAGGAGTTTATGAAGTACTCTAATGTATTTTAGCTCCTTCATCTTCTATCAAATCCCATAAAATGTGGATTTGCATTCTTATACTATTTTATAGATGAGAAACTAGGGTCTTCTCTTAAAACATACTCAAATTGTTTATTGAATGCTTATAGTATGTAAGGCACTCTTATTAGCTTGAAGAGTAGGCTCCAAGAGGTCAGGAATTTTTGTCTGCTTCCCTCACTGCTGAGTTTCCAACATCAAGTTTCACCTTATAGGTAGAAGCTAATTCGTTGTAGTGGTTGAGTGCATCAGTGAAAGAATGAATCATAGTAATCTTTGCTGCTAGTATTTATTAATATATTTGATACATTATATGTTAAATACTTAACATGCTTTTTCATCTTTTTCATATTATACTCTAATAAAACTATGGATGTTCTCATTTTACAAATGAGGAACTAAGGCTCAGAAAAATCAAGTGGCTTGCTTGAGGTTACCCCATTAGTTAAGTAACAAAGTTAGATCACTTAGCTTCTGCAGTTCTAGTTGTTATCTCTGCAAGAGAGAATTGAGGCTCAGATGTTATAATTAAACCTGTATCTTTTTATACCTAAGCCAGCTGTTTCTGTATGAAACAACTTCATTAGATTGAATTCAGCCCCATGGTAAACAAATGATAATGCTGCTGTTGCCACTGGTGCCAATTACCACATCCTCAGCATCTATTCCGGAGAAGGCAATGGCACCCCACTCTAGAACTCTTGCCTGGAAAGTCCCATGGACGGAGGAGCCTGGTGGGCTGCAGTCCATGGGGTCGCTAAGAGTCGGACACGACTGAGTGACTTCACTTTCACTTTTCACTTTCATGCATTGGAGAAGGAAATGGACAACCCACTCCAGTGTTCTTGCCTGGAGAATCCCAGGGCTGTC
>NW_011494960.1:3900347-3901179 GCF_000754665.1 Bison bison bison | reverse complement strand
TTCACTTTTCACTTTCATGCATTGGAGAAGGAAATGGCAACCCACTCCAGTGTTCTTGCCTGGAGAATCCCAGGGACGGGGGAGCCTGGTGGGCTGCCGTCCATGGGGTTGTACAGAGTCGGACACGACTGAAGTGACTTAGCAGCAGCTGCAGCAGCATCTATTCAATGATAGTGTCCTTAGCGTCTTATACACATTATTTCATTTAATCCTTACAACACCACAAGCTAGGTGCTACTTTTATTTCCATATAACCATGGCTCAGACAGGATAAATGAGTTACCCAAGGTTACACTGTTAATAAATAGTATGCCTGCAATCCTAATCCCAGATTGCCTTGTTTGTCTCCACACAGACAAATAGAAAAAAAATGGAAGAAATCAATCAGAGAAATTTAATGAGGTGTTTTATCTGTTTTTACTTTCTCTTCTGGTAGTGGTTCCCCAAAACACAATTTGGGTACCTTAGATAGGAAAGAATTTGGGCAATTTTTATTTCACAGTCCTAGACCACATAGCTGAGGAAACACCCTTCTAAATCTCTTAGATCCCTTTCTCAGACTCTCCCCTGTGGAGAACTTCATAGTAAAACATAGATGAATAGCAGACCTGTCACCTTCCTGCCCACATCCTCTCCTTCCATCTTCCTCCTCCAAGACCCAGGAATCTTCCCTTCCGTGTTCTTCTTTTCTCCCTAGGTTATCCGGCAAAATCAGCTCCTTTGGCTCCTCCCATTCTGCTGTCTGCTCTGTTTCCCTTTTCATTCTAATCCCACCAGTTTCCTTATTTTCTAATTATTGTCCACATTATAGATGCTCTGTGCTTAGTGTAAT
>NW_011494960.1:3893617-3900247 GCF_000754665.1 Bison bison bison | reverse complement strand
AGACAAAGGATTTAAATTAACGGATTAATTGGAAGCCTCTTAGGTGTACTTATTTCTGGTCGACTGAACCAAGTTCTTCTCTTAAAAGGTCAATGAGTTTTCCCATAATTTTTACCTGCTCTGAGAAAGGAACGGTAAATCTTTTTGCTTATTTGCTTTATAAATCTCCCTTCAGCTCATTTAGTAAGGGGCCAAACATCATAAATCCATGGCTTTCTTCTAGAAAAAGAAAAACAAACCATGTAACCATAAAAGGAAACCTGGTCTACTAAAGCTATAAGAAACTGAAAATATCACTTCTTCCTAACAGGAAGATAGGAGAGAGAGAGAGAGGGAGAGAGTGTGTGTATGTGCATGCATACACACCCACATAAACATGCAGATATATACATGTTTTGAAAAATCATACCACTGGGCTTGCTAGTGTTATGTTAATGGCATATTTTACCATATTTTCAAAGGAATGAAATGTACTTATTGAACTAATTTTTGCTTTAACCCAGGCAACTTGAAGTTGGAAATAATAGAAAACAAGGCCAAACTGGTTAATGATGGGTTTGGAGACTTAGAAATTTTGATTATCTGGGGGGAAAGCCTGTGAACCCTTGTGTGCCCCTTTGTTATTGAAAGATGACCTTTCAATTCCGGCATCCCTCTCCTGGCCTTGGGGAGGGCATGAGGCTGTGCTCCTTGTTGATTTCTGATTGGTGACCAAGGTTACTGACAAGGCCACCAGCCAGCCTGGGGCATCAGTTCTCAGCCTCTTCTTCATCTTGATAGGTGTGTATGGCCAGGTTGAGGCTGATTGCCTCCAGGTGTGTGTACATGAGGACACAACTTTGGAGGTGGCTTTTGTGGCCTATTTTTTTTTTTTTTTTTTATCATTTGGGTTTTTTCTCCATAAAGTAGTACCCCGCAAAGGAAAAATGGGATCTTCTTAAAGGCTGTCTTCTTCATCATTGCATGTCCAACACCTAATACTATTCATGGCACACTGGTTGTTAGTTGCTCAGTTGTCTCTGACTCTTTGCAACCCCATGAACTGTTAGCCCATCAGGCTCTTCTGTCCATGGAATTCTCCAGGCAAGACTCTTGGAGTGGGTAGCTATTCCCTTCTCCAGGGGATCTTCCTGACCCAGGGATCGAGCCTGGGTCTCCTTCATTGCAGGTAGATTCTTTACCTTTGAGCCACCATGGTATTTGATGATTGAAAATAGATGATTTGAATCACTGAGATTTTAAAGTGTTAGTTGCTCAGTTGTGTCTGACTCTGTGATCCCATGGATTGTAGCCTCCCAGACTCCTCTTTTGGATAGCTGACTTCACTTCTTCCCAACTTTTCTTTCTCTGGATTTACTGAACACTTCTTCTAAGATATTGTGTGGGCACTCAGACTACAAGAAAAGAAAAGATCAGTATTTTCTGACTGCCCTCTCCCACATTAGGTGTTGATCGCTTTTACACATACCATCTTATCTAATGGTCACAATACACCTTATAGTAGATTTCATATTCTTCACTTTTAAAGGTGAAGATATAAATTCCAGAAGGATTATAGCTAGGGTAGGCTTGTAGGTCAGCTCATAAACACCCAATCATTTATTCCTGGGCTTTCTGAATGCTGCTAAGCAGCAGAATCTCCTAGGAAGTCCTGTGAAGACTCTATTTCCAAGGATCCTTCCTAGACCCAGAGTCCAAGCAGAATCTTTTTTTAATGTGGACCATTTTTACAGTCTTTATTGGATTTGTTACAATATTGTTTTTGTTATATGGTTTTGGTTTTTTAGCCCTGAGGCATGTGGGGTCTTAGCTCCCCGACCAGGGATTGAACCTGCAACCCCTGTACTGGAAGGTGAAGTCCTAACCACTGGACCTCCTCCAGGGGAGTTCCCTCAGCAGAATCTTTTGAGACCCTGACCACTGAGAGGTTTGTGATATGTGAAGTGATGTGGAAATCGCTTAGTTGTGTCTGAGTCTTTACAACCTCATGGACTATACAGTCCATGGAATTCTCCAGGCCAGAGTACTGGAGTGGGTAGCCTTTCCCTTCTCCAGGGGATCTTCCCAACCCAGGGATTGAACCCAGGTCTCCTGCATTGCAGGCAGATTCTTTACCGGCTGAGCCACAAGGAAAGTCCTTGTAATATATACCTCCCATAGATAAGTCATTATTATTGAAAATAAAATTATAAAATAAATATATGCTGCTGCTGCTGCTAAGTCACTTCAGTCGTGTCTGACTCTGTGCGACCCCATAGATGGAAGCCCACCAGGCTCCCCTGTCCTTGGGATTCTCCAGGCAAGAACACTGGAGCGGGTTGCCATTTCCTTCTCCAATGCATGAAAGTGAAAAGTGAAAGGGAAGTCGCTCAGTTGTGTCTGACTCTTAGTGACCCCATGGACTACAGCCTACCAGGCTCCTCCATCCATGGGATTTTCCAGGCAAGAGTACTGGAGTGGGGTGCCGTTGCCTTCTCTGAAATAAATATATAGAAGCCCTATAAAGGTCTTAGTTTTTATTGGGATGACTACTGTATAACTTTAGAAAGATGACATATCAATTTATCTTTAAATTTTATGCTCTGGCATGCACTCTCTCTTGCTTTTACTCCTCTTGCATTCCTTGTGTCTTACCCCATGGTTTGGTTATTGGATAACGCAGCCATTCCCAGACCGTGGGATCCTGATGTATAGTTGTGGAGCAGTTCACTAAATATTTAAGGTTCTGCCCTATTCCAGGCACTAAACATTTGCCAGTGGTTTGAGCCAAGGAATTTTAAGCAAAAGTCCTATGTGTTGCTGCCAAGTCAGAGTATTTAATTTTTGGGTAAGCAACTGCCAAATGCCTTCCCATTGGCAATAGTAACCCCAGATAATGGCTGTTTTGTCAGCCTAGGTTCCTGAGTAGTACAGCGATCTGTACCTCCCTTTTCCAACCTACACTGGACATGTAATATGAATTCAATTAACTTTTGTTTTAAGCTATTGAGATGTGAGATCATTTGTTATCCCAGCAAAATCTGCAGTAGACATATATGGAAACTACCATTCTCTGTCATACAAGACACTTGAAACTGAGTTTTAAAGGCTGAGTAGTATTTTACCAGGCAGATAGGAGGGGAAAAAAGGGTTAGCTGGAAGGAAAAGCATATGTATTTTGACACTCTTATCAAATTCTTAATTTTGTCATTTTAGAAGTGATTTTAGAGGAACATGTAGGAGTTGAGAAAATGTGGGAGTTGAGTAAAGGGACCATAAATTCTCATCTGTGGGTACCTCAAGGTCCATCAAAGGCACATGGGTACCACAGATAAGAGGCTGGAGAAAGGGCACAGTGTGATGATGGGATGCAGTTGTGTAGTTACTATACCTGGAACATGAATTATATTTGGGGGGGTGGTCATAGAAAATAAAGCAATTTAAGTCCTTAAAAGTGGCCTAGAATGCAGTCACTATTGAAAACAGTACGGAGACTGACCCAAAAATGAAAAGTAGAACTACTACATGACCCAGCATTTCCACTCCTGAGTATTTATCTGAAGAAGAAGAAGAACAAAACAAAACAAAACACTAGTTTGAAAAGATAAATGCATGCCTATGTTCACTGAGCATTATTTATAATTGGTAAGCTGTAGAAGCGACCTAAGTGTCTATCAAAGAATGAATGGATAAAGAAAATATGGTGTAATATATATATACACACACAATGGAATATTATTCAGCCATTTAAAAAGAATAAAATCTTGTTAATCTTCGTCATAACATAGATAGACCTTGAAGGTATTATGCTAAGTGAAATGTTAGACAGAGAAAAACAAATACCATATGTCTCACTTATTTGTTGTTGTTCAGCCGCCCAGTTATATCTGTCTCTTTGCAACCCCGTGGACTGCAGTGTGCCAGGCCTGTCTGTCTCTTACCATCTCCCAAAGTTGGCCCAAGTTCATGTCCATTGCGTTGGTGATGCCATCCAGTCATCTCATCCTCTGATGCCCTCTTCTCCCTCTACCCTCAATTTTCCCCAGCATCAGGGTCTTTTCCAATGAGTCATCAGACTCATCAGAATTGGTTTGCATCAGATGACCAAACTCTGGAGCTTCAGCTCCAGCGTCAGTCCTTTGGATAAGTATTCAGGATTGATTTCCCTTCAGATTGACTGGTTTGATCTCCTTGCTGTTCAAGGGACTCTCAGGAGTCCTCCAGCACCACACTTTGAAGGCATCGATTCTTTGGCATTCTGCCTTCTTTATGGTCCACCTCTCACAATGGTATATGACCACTGGGAAGATGATAGCTTTGACTATATGGACCTTTGTTGGCCGAGTAATGACTCTGCTTTTCAACACACTAAGTTTGTCATAGCTTTCCTGCCAAGTAGCTATCATCTTCCCATTTCTTGGCTGCAGTTACCATCCGCAGTGATTTTAGAGCCCCCAAAGAGGAAATCTGTCACTATTTCCACCTTTCCCCTTCTATTTGCCATGAAGTAATGGGGCTGGATTCCATATCTTAGTTTTTTTAGTATTTAGTTTTAAGCCAGCTTTTTCATTCTCCTCCTTCACCCTCCCGAGAAGGCAATGGTACCCCACTCAAGTACTCTTGCCTGGAAAATCCCATGGATGGAGGAGCCTGGTAGGCTGTAGTCCATGGGGTTGCAAAGAGTCAGACACGACTGAGTGACTTCACTTTCACTTTTCACTTTCATGCATTGGAGAAGGAAATGGCAACCCACTCCAGTGTTCTTGCCTGGAGAATCCCAGGGACGGGGGAGCCTGGTGGGCTGCCGTCTATGGGGTCACACAGAGTTGGACACAACTGAAATGACTTAGCAGCAGCAGCAGCCTTCACCCTCATCAGGAGGCTCTTTAGTTCCTCTTCACTTTCTGCTGTTAAGAGTGGTATTGTCTGCTTATGTGAGGTTGTTGATGTTTCTCCTGCCCATCTTGATTCCAGCTTGTAACTCATTCAGCCCGGCATTTCTCATGATGTGCTCAGCATATCGGTTAAACAAACAGGATGACAGCAGATAGCCCTATTGTTCTCCTTTCTCAATCTTGAACCAATGAGTTGTTCAGAATATTAAAAAAAAAAAAAAAGGCATGCTCATTGGCAGTTGCAGGGGTGGGGAAAGGGCAAAATGTGTGAAGGGAGTCAAAGGTACAGATTTCCAGTTATACGCTGAATAAGTCATGGGGATGTAGTGCACAGCATCCTGACTACAGTTAAAAGTTACATTGCGTATGTTAAAGTTGAAAAGAGAGTAAATATAAAAGTTCTCATCACCAACAAATATTGTTAACTGTGTATGGTGATGAATGTTAGCTAGACTTATCGTGGTGATCATTTTGAAATACACCTAAATATCAAATTGTTATGTTGTACACTTGAAACTAAAATAATGGTATATTTCAATTATACCTCAATTTTAAAAAATGTAAAAGAAACAAAACAAAAGCCCAGTGCCTAGGAGGTGTTCTTCTTCCTCTGAGCAGAGCAGTGCCACATTAGGCCTGTTGTCTTAATTCTGTGAATAGTTGGCAAAAATCATCAGACCTTTGGCAAACTCAGTTAAGCTTAAAGCATTTTCCTTAGCCCTCTTCCTGTTTCTCTCACCTCTGGTTTCCTTAATAAGCTAAGTGAATGTAGGTTTGCATTAGATTCGGAGTTTATAGCCAGAACATCTCTCCCTGAAAACCCAAGGAAATAAGAATCCAGTAATAGCATATAAGTATGCTCAGTGCATGATTAGATTTCTTTGATATGCAAATAGCAGAAATCCAAACCCAAAATGACTTAAGCAGAGAGAATTTATGGGCCAAAAAATAACTGAACATTGCCTTCAGGCACAGGAGAATCCAATGCTCAAGCAGTTTCACCAGGACTCTTTTTGTCTATCTCTGGCTTTGGTTGGTTTTATTCACAGGCAGATCTATTCTGCTGCAACTGTCAGCTTCAAGCTTGCTTCCTAACTATGTAATCCCAGTCATTTTGGCAAGAGTCATAGCATTGAGTCTAATGATTAATAGGTTTAGGTCCAGTATTTGGCCCTGAACTTAAGAGCTATAACACACTGATTAGGCAGTCCTGGAGCACAGTCCCATGCTTGAAAAGTGACAGCAAAGCTCCTCTCCACTCATATGTAATGTGGAGTGAGTGTAGAGGAGAGAGGGTTCCTTAAAGGAATCTCAGGGTGTCATATTAGAAAAAATGAGAGGAAAGATTCTGGGTAGGAAAAGGCAATAGCTATAATCCTATCCTGTGATGTCTTTCATATTTACAGATGACGTTACTGTAAAAATGATGATATAGTTGATGATTGCCCTGGAAAAGCCCTGAATTGGGATTTAAGAGGACTGGGTTTAAAACCCCATCTGCTGCTCTCTGGCTCTGGGATCAAATCTCTGTGTGCTTTAGTTGCCTTACCTGCTGAGTGGGTGGAATGATACTCTGCATGATGTTGCTTTGCAGACAGTCAGATAGGATATTGCCCGCATGGTACTTTTAGCGATTACCCAGCCCCTTCATTCTGCAGGCAGGGAGGGTTAAATGACTTAACCAAGGTCATCAAGTCACTAAGGACAGAATCAGAAGTGGAATTTCTCTTGGCGTTAAAGCCAGGATTTTTTTTGA